>NC_061098.1:2634581-2639581 GCF_015104395.2 Macrobrachium nipponense | reverse complement strand
CGGTTGATTTTAATGGAAGGTGTTTCCTGTGCTTAAAAGCTTAAAGAAGGTTGATGATGAAATAGGTGTAGCAATCTCAGCTTAATAAAATAGGTGTAGCAATCTCAGCTTAATACAATAGGGGTAGCAATCTCAGCTTAATAAAATAGGTGTAGCAATCTCAGCTTGACAAAATAAGTGTATCAATCTTAGCTTGATAAAATAGAGGTAGCAATTTCAGCTTGGTGAAATATGGGTAGCAATCTCAGCTTAAAAAAATAGGTGTAGCAATCTCAGCTTGACAAAATAAGTGTAGCAATCTCAGCTTTATAATAGTATAGGGGTAGCAATCTCAGCTTGATGAAATAGGTGTAGCAATCTCAGCTTGACAAAATAAGTGTAGCAATCTCAGCTTAATAATAGTATAGGGGTAGCAATCTCAGCTTGTAATGTTTACTTGACGAATATTTAGAAATAACTGAAATTCAAAGCCCTTTAATGATCATATGATAGAAATTTGAGGCGTCCCATTGTTCACAATTTAATAAGTCCGTTTGCAATGCTCAGTGACAAACTGCAATAAATATTACAAGATCTATTAATAATGGAACATTTATAACATCTGTAGAAGGACTTTTAAACATTTCAACGTTTATATTGGGACGATGTATCATACGTCTTGCATATTATAAAAGATGGACTTTGCAGACTCTGTAAGCAAACACCAGAATATTCAACACTTTACAATGAAATCCGGATCATTTAAATTTGCAGTAGTAAAGTTTTAATTGCCAAAGATTCATACCACTTACAGATAATCCCCCGTAGTGCACCTCAGTCGTTGTATTCTAGGCATTGCTTGAGGGTCTTTACAACGACCCTTCAGCTCCTAGCCGCTAGAAGTCCAAAGTCAAAGTCGTCAGCTTCAGTCCTCCCCCAAAAAGCTATTGCTTCTCCATATACAAACAAACAATCGTCACAGAATACCGGCAAAGACGAATGATAAAGTAGGCTATTTCATTACCGCCCCCGCCTCCGTGTCCCAGGATGATCTATAGCAATTACTGGTGTCTTGCAGGACTGCGCCATCCATAGTTCGAAAGACAAACGCCGAAAGTTTCGTAACTTTTCATGTGTGAGTAAGGCGCGTAGTTCCGTAATTTACTACTTGCTGTAAAGACGCCGAGGAGGAGAGTTAATTTCTCCTGAGTGCGCGTAGAAAATTTTTCTGTGAGATAATGTTTTGACCTTAGTTATGAGGTTTTCAGTGAGATATGAGAACACTAAAGATATATATATATATATATATATATATATATATAATATATATATATATATATATATATAAGATATATATATATATATACACATAAGGAATCAGCTATCTAACTTCTATGTTTTCTAGATTTGTGTTATATTACTTCAATATCTCTCATAATTACAAACAGGACTATAATACACAAGGGAGACTTACCTTACAGACCTTACAGACCTTACAGTTCGTTCGGGTTGCCCCAGGTCCCTCAGTGTGAGGCACCTCTAATGTCTACCAGAGAGTTGCTAGTACATCTTCAGGTATATTTTGCATCTTCCAATCTTGGATGGTCTGGGATGCAGTTTAGATATTTGTCGAGCTTATTCTTAAACACATCTACGCTCACTCCTGATATATTCCTCAGATGAGCTGGCAACGCATTGAATAGACGCTGCATTATCGATGCTGGTGCGTAGTGGATTAATGTCCTGTGTGCTTTCCTTATTTTTCCTGGTATAGTTTTGGGCACTATTAATCTACCTCTGCTTGCTCTTTCTGATATTTTTAGTTCCATGATGTTTTTCTGCTATTCCTTCTATCTGTTTCCATGCCTGAATTATCATGTAGCGTTCTCTTCTCCTTTCTAGACTATATAATTTTAAGGATTGTAGTCTTTCCCAGTAGTCAAGGTCCTTAACTTCTTCTATTGTAGCTGTAAAGGACCTTTGTACACTCTCTATTTGAGCAATATCCTTTTGATAGTGAGGGTACCATATCATATTGCAATATTCAAGTGGACTACGAACATATGTTTTATAAAGCATAATCATGTGTTCAGCTTTTCTTGTTTTGAAGTGCCGTAACAACATTCCCATTTTTGCTTTACATTTTGCCAAAAGAATTGCTATTTGATCATTGCATAACATGTTCCTATTCATCATCACACCAAGGTCTTTAACTGCTTCCTTATTTGTGATTGTCTCATTATTAGGTCCCCTATATGCATATAGCTTTCCTTCTCTGTCTCCATAATTTATTGATTCAAATTTATCAGAGTTAAATAGCATCCTATTTACCTCTGCCCAATCATATACTTTGTTAAGGTCTCTTTGTAGAGCGTTCCTATCTTCATCACAAGTAATTTCTCTACTTATTCTTGTGTCATCAGCGAAACTACTCACTACCGAATCCTTAACATTACTGTCTATGTCTTCAATCATAATAACAAACAGTATTGCAGCTAACACCGTACCTTGTGGCACACCGGATATTACCTTGGCTTCATCCGATTTCTCCTCGTTTGCAATAACTATCTGTTTTCTGTTGTGTAAAAATTCTTTTAACCATCTTCCTACTTTATCCACGATATTGTGTTTTCTAATTTTCTTCGCTAATATATTATGGTCTACTTTGTCAAAAGCTTTTGCAAAGTCTAGATAAACCACATCTGTTTCATTTCCGCTTTTTATATTTTTGAATATGTTCTCACGGTGGACTAACAATTGGGTTTGTGTACTTTTTCCGGGTACGATACCATGTTGTCCTATATTAAACAAATTATTTTTTAATAAATGTTTCATAATATTTTTCTTCATTACCCTTTCATACACTTTCATAATATGTGATGTTAGACTCACAGGCCTATAATTACTTGCCTCTAGTCTTGATCCACTTTTGAAAGTAGGGGTAATATATGCTAATTTGTGCTCATCATAAATCTTACCTGTATCTACACTTTGTCTTAATAATATTGCAAGTGGCTTTGCAATAGAATGAACTACTTTCTTTAACAAAATAGCAGGAATTCCATCAGGCCCTGCTGCAGCTCCATTTTTAATCGCATTAATAGCCTACACAATATCAGCTTCATTAATATCTATGTCAGCTAAATATTCACTATTTTCGTCCCTTACTTCTATATCATTATCTTCATTATCTATTCTAGGGGTGAATTCTCTCTTATATCGTTCTGCCAATATGTTGCAAATTTCCTTTTTTTCATTCGTTAATCTCCCTTCAATTCTTAGAGGGCCAATTTCTATTCTTCTTTTATTCATCTTTTTCGCGTATGAGTATAATAGTTTGGGGTTTGCTTGATATCTATTAGGGTTTTTCTTCCAAGTCCCGTTTTTCATTTTCTTTTGATTGTATAATCTTTTGTTCTGCATTTTCTATCTTACTTTTTAGTTCTATAACTTTCCATGCATTTTTTTCTTTTGCAAGACCTTTTTTCCACTTTCTGATTTTCTGGAACAAGATCCTTCTGTCTCTTGGTATGCATGACTGATGTTTACTTTTCTTCTTCGGTATATATTTATCCACTATTTTCTCTAATATTTTATATAATATATCCGTATTTACCCTTATGTCATCACTTACGAAAATGTTATCCCAATCTTTGTTTAATTCTTCATTTATTTCTGACCATTTTATATTTTTACTGTAGAAGTTGTATTTTCCATATCCTTCCCACTTTTTCATTTCTTGCTTATCTCTGTTTTCACTTGCTTTGGAATGGACTGTTAATTCTATGACATTATGGTCTGAAATACTTGCATTATAAACTATTATTTCTTTAACATAATTCATCTCGTTCACAAATACTAGGTCTAAAGTATTTTCCTTTCTTGTTGGCAGCTGATTTATTTGTTGAATGTTGTATTCTAGTAGCATATCTAATAGCTTTTCGAATTGCCTCTTATCTTCTGCACTATTATTACTCTCTTTTTTATATGTATAAGTACAACCACAATCTCCTATTCGTTCTTTCCAGTCTACCAAAGGAAAGTTGAAGTCTCCAGATAGGAGAATAGTCCAGTCCTTGTGATTTCTACATATAGCATCCAATTTTTCTATTATTAAGTCAAACTCTTTAGTATTAGGAGGTCTATATATTACTATGTTCATTAATTTTTCAGATTCAAATTCTACCGCTATTAGTTCACATTCTGAGTTACTATATTTCTCATATATTTTTCCTTGTTTTTTGTCTTTCCCATATATTGCGGTTCCCCCTTGATTCCTATTTTTTCTATCTGATCTATAAGTTTGGAACCCTTTTATTTGATCATCATTCCCATTCTCTTGGGAATACCAGGTTTCACTTATATTCATTATATCTATTTTCTTTTCAATTTGGGTTAGTTCTTCTAAGTACTCTATTTTTCTTTTTGAGTTACTCGTAACTAGACCCTGCGCATTCATCACTATGATGGTTTGCGTGTTTTCTCCTTCATTTAATATTGGTAGTAATAAGGATTTTCCCATGTCTCTTTCCTGTTCTGGTATGTTGTTCTTTTTTTCATTTCCAGAAATTCTGACATTGAAAAATCCAACTTTTCCATAATATTTGATCTTTCTTCATCATAATTATTCATTTTGTGTCTGAATCTGCAATTTTCTCCGTTTCTGCAATATCCTCTTGCATAATAAATACAGTTATTATCTCTTGAGTAGAATTTTGGAGCTGATGCTTTGAAATTTTTTGCTGACATCTCTGCATATCTCGTTGATGGCTTGCTTTTTTCTTTTACCTGATATCTTTATTCCTCTCTTTATTTGTTTCTTTCTTATTTTGGATTTTATTACTTGATTGATTATTTATTTGATTATGATTCATGGCTACAGGGTGCATATATTTACATTTTTTGTCGAACTTACATCCTTTTCCTTCTTTTAGGTTTTTTGCATATTTTTGGATGCAGATCTCTGCAATCATCCTCATAGCCATCTAGGTATGCACATTTACCATATATTTCATAGTTGT
>NC_061098.1:2579581-2629581 GCF_015104395.2 Macrobrachium nipponense | reverse complement strand
TCAACTTATTTTTCTTTTGATAGTTTATCTAAAGACGTCTAGTGATGTGGGATTCGATTATAATTTGTAGTTTGCTAATTACATTCTTAATCGCAATCTCATTTATGGACGTAAAAATATAATTTACAAATGACAGTTTCAATGAGTAGTTTAATAAGTCTTCTCTGAACCCCTGTTTTAATAGGAAGAAGGAAAGAAACATTTATTAATATAATGTGTACCTGCTGAATATATCGGCAAATAATAATAATAATAATAATAATAATAATAATAATAATAATAATAATAATAAATGGAAAAAAGAAACCCACAATATTACTGAGTATAACTTGTTTACTTGTGAGTGTTTACATTGTAAACAAGTTATACTTAGTCATCTTGTGGGTTTCTTTTTTCCATCTTCAGAAGACAACTGAAAGAAGTTTTGTTTGGTTCAATAATAATAATAATAATAATAATAATAATAATAATAATAATAATAATTATAATAATAATGTTAAAAAATATCCACAATTATATACTAAAAAATATATTTCTATGTAAAAGTATATTTTTATTTTTAATATATAATTGTGGATATTTTTTAACAATTTGTTTTCACGAAACTGTGAATTTCTTCTTATTAATATTATAACTATAATAATAATAATAATTAATAATAATAATATAATAATAATAAGAATAATAATAAGAATAATAATAATATAAGAATAATAATAATAATAATAATAATAATGATGATAAATTATATCTCAGCTTAAGGCCATATACATGAAGTATAAAAAGTATAGCCAATAACATGCAGAATCTAGATACGTGAGATAACATGATAAAAATTAATTAATCGATAATAACCACACAGTTGCTGAAGTAGTATGAAAGATAATAATCATCACAATGGTAACAACAGTAATAATATTAAGAATAGTTATAAAAGACAATAAAGATGATAACAATTACCGAATAGATTGTGTATAATTAAATTCCCGCTAGGGATCTTAGGTGGTTACAGTAGTCAGGTCCAGAAGGCTAAATACGAAAATTGAAAACAGCAAAACTCTGTGTATACTGAAAATATGCAGAGTAAAAATGAAAAAAAAAGGAAAAGAAAATACCAGTAATAACAATAACCGTGGAAATATGATTGTGAAGTAAGTACGACTGCTATAATGTTATATATGCCCTATTGTTTGCCATACTGATATCCTATGCTATATATTACAATATTATATCGTTTCTTTATCCATATACTATACAGAGAAGTCGCCATCAGATCGGAAACAAAAATGATTGTGAAGTAAGTACGACTGACTATAATGCTATGTATGCCCTAATATTTGCTATACTGATATCTATGCGATATATTATAATATTCTATCGTTTCTTTATCAAATACACTAATACAGAGAAGCCGCCATCATCAACTGGAGATTCCGCGCGTCAGATATATGCTTCATTTTGAACAGTTTCGCACCAATTAAAAAATAAAATAAGCAAAAACGTCATGAATGATTTCATAGATTTTATGGCTGGTCCGCTGTATGGTGGCTAGTGTCGTGACGTGCAGATCAAATGTCGCGGGTTCGCATCTCCCGCAGGCCGAGGAAGAAAATCGCTGGCTCTGTATCATGATCAGTTATTGCTGCAGTGTGGGGTCTGCGGTGGGAGGTTGAAACCCATATTCTTTGGAAGCTTGAATTTCAAGTCAATGGTTCCTTTGGTGTGGTTGTTTCATGTGAATAGGTTTCATCTATAATAATAATAATAATATTAATACTAATACTAATACTAATACTAATAATAATAATAATAATGTTCTAAGAGGTCCACAATAATAAGAAATGTTGCGAGTTCGTGTAAAACTTAAAAACCCCTTTACATTAATTTGGACTGAAGATGAACCTAGGGAAGGGTTCGCAAGCTTTGTAAAGGGTTTTTAAAATTATACACGAACTCGAAAATAACATAAGGGTTTTTAAATTATACACGAACTCTCAACACTTTTTTTATTATTGTGGACCACTTAGAAAATTATATATACTCTCGCGATAGAGAGTTTTTCCCAAAAAAAATAATAACAATCATAGATATTAATCGCCTCTCATTCTGTGTCTCTAGAAGTATGTTTGTTTTTGTTTGTATGGTGTTTTTACGTTGCGTGGTACCAGTGGTTATTCTGCAACGGGACCAACGGCTTTACGTGACTTCCGAACCACGTCGAGAGTGCACTCCTATCACTAGAAATACACATCTCTCACTCCTCAATGGAATGGCCGGGAATCGAACCCGCGACCACCGAGGTGGGACGCAAACACCATACCAACCACGCCAACGAGGCGCTTTCTCTAGAAGTACGAACAACATCCCCTTCACTATCTCCTGAGCAAACAATTTCTGATCTCACTCTGTTTCGATTTTGACTTCAGGTAGCTTCAGAAGTCCCGTCGGAAGGTTCAAATATTATCCTTGCCGATGAATCAAACACTTCTCTATCGTCCAATATTTGAAGAAGAAGAAGAAGCATATGATGGAGTGTAGTTGTACAGGACATTTTCTCTGGTTTATCAATTCAAAGGTATTTTATTTCTAACCCCCTGTTATGTAAGCATTTTAACATTAAAGCTGGTTACATAGTGTCTTTCTTTGTTGCGTTAATGAAATCATGCTACTATGCAACATAAAAGTTATTCCTAATTGCTATTACTTCAATTATTTCATCTTTATTTAAGACATGCAGAGAGATAGAGGTGGCTTTTCTTTTGTTTTACAATATTGTGATTATTATCAACCAACGAGTTCCATGCAACCTTACTATTATTCTCAGCTTATGAAAGAAGCAATTACTCAAACAACTTCATATTACTTCAATTATTTCGTCTTTATTTAAGACATGCAGAGAGATAGAGGTGGCTTTTCTTATGTTTCATAATATTGTGATTATTATCATCGAACAAATTCCATGGAACCTTACTGTCATTCTTAGCTTATAAAAGGAGCAATTACTTAAACAACTTCATTTTACTTCAATTATTATGTCTTTATTTAAGACATGCAGAGAGATAGACGTGGATTTCCTTTTGTTTTAGTTTTTATTTTCATAATATTGCAATTATTATCATCCAACACATTCCATGGAACCTTACTGTTATTATCAGCTTATAAAAGAAGCAATTATCCAAACAAACTTCAGGGTAAAGTCAACCAAAATTTACAAAATGCAACTTTTCATTAATATTATGACAAGACTTGAAACATAAAAGGAAAATATTATGGCGTGGGACTAAGAAAATTTTTTCGAAATAGTATAAGAGAAAAATCAGAAAATAAACAGGTTGTTTTCTACGTTTAGATCCGTGTGGACCAATTCGACCAGAGAGAGAGAGAGAGAGAGAGAGAGAGAGAGAGAGAGAGAGAGAGAGAGAGAGAGAGAGAGAGAGAGAGAGAGAGAGTTGTGTTACTGACACTTATTAACCAAATATTTGAATAATTTTTCTGACATGATTGTTCAGCACATATCCGAAACCAAGAAAAAACAATACATGTACTAGAGAGAGAGAGAGAGAGAGAGAGAGAGAGAGAGAGAGAGAGAGAGAGAGAGAGAGAGAGAGTTTACTGAACATTAAAACCAAACATTAAAATTATAATTTTTGTAGAACAGATTTTAAGCACAGAGACAGAGAGAGTAGGAGAGAAGACGATGAAGACTGAGGATGAGAGAAGAGAGAAATGCACTACTGACTCTTACAACCAAGCATTTAAATGATGATTTTTACAAACGATTTTTAACAACATACACGATATTAGGTAAAAATGAACAAAGCTCTTGAAATGAATAAATAACAATATACAATGATTTGTCGATTATTTCCGTTTCTTTGTCGCATGAAATGATTCCTTGCTGAGCGGTAGAATAACACACGGAAGTGGAAAACCAAAGGTCATAGGTCAGGTCTCATGGCCAACAAAGAATATTACTTTCTGTTCTTGTGTTTCTCTTTGTTAATGATGGTGTTGTATACACACACATACACACATACACTCACACACACACACACACACACACACACACACATATATATATAATATATATACATATATATATATATGTATATACGATACATATATATATATATATATATATATGTATATGTATGTACATATATAAGCATATATCAAAGATTCTATAGAGTATAGTATATTTGGTATTGATTTTATATAAATATATATATATTATATACACACACACACACACACATATATAATCATATATATATATATATATATATATATATATATACACACACACATATGCATATATACATAATTTCCAAAATCACATTTTATATACAGCTATTACTAAACTTGTTATTCTTAGCAACCAAATATTTTCTTGTTTCTT
Organism: Macrobrachium nipponense; assembly: GCF_015104395.2. Taxonomy (NCBI): domain Eukaryota; kingdom Metazoa; phylum Arthropoda; class Malacostraca; order Decapoda; family Palaemonidae; genus Macrobrachium; species Macrobrachium nipponense. Next base: position 2,625,182 of record NC_061098.1, on the reverse strand, counting down.
TGACTATTCATATCATTTCCTGAAACAAAACCAAAGCATTCGTCAGATCTCGAAAGATAATAATATTATGAAATCATTGCTTTACCTGCTGAAACGTCATAATGCCTTTGACAGTGGTACCGGCATGTTTTGATATACATTTGTCCTTTGAGTGAATATGCTGCTCTGTCCAGTTCAGCTTTTATGAAAAGAACATCAAGACGTCAAAACTAGATTTGTTGTACAAACTAGCAACACTTTTCAAACGTCAGAAACATAATATAACATTCATGACGACGACTTCGTCAAGGACAATAAAACTAAGTAAAATATGCGCCGAAGAATGCTGTATGAGCCACGGTCCATGAAACTTTAACCACGGTCCGGTGGTGGCCTGTCCGATATAGTTGCCACACGCACGATCATGGCGAACTTTAACCTTAAATAAGATAGAAAATACTGAGGCTAGATGGCTGCAATTTGGTACGTTTGATGATTGAAGGGCGGGTGATCAACGTGCCAATTTGCAACCTTCTAGACTCGGTAGTTTTTAAGATTTGAGGGCGGACAGAAAAAAATGCGGACAGAAAAAAATCTGCGGACAGAAAAAAAAGTGCGGACAGGAAAAATGCAGACGGATAGACAAAGCCGTCTCATTATTTTATATTTTTTTATAGAAAACTAAAAAGAAAATAATTCGAAATCAAACTTATCTTTCGCCAAACTCAGCCTTTGAGCCGAATGGCGTCATGCTGATGTAGCATGATTTCCAAATTGAATTGTCTGTTTCCCAGAGCGCGACTGGACGGTATATGTATCTCTCTCTCTCGATCTCTACATCTCCCTGTCTCTATTCATATTGTTAATGACGAGAGGAGCGGCAAACAGATTTTGGTCACGTGATATTCAGAGCTGAAAAGACTTGAGATAAAGTCGTGGTTGATTGCAGTTCGAAAATCAGTAGCTGATGGTAATTCCCATTCAGTATAATCTGTTGTAAAGTTATGGCATTTTCTTATAGATAGGGCTTTTGGTTCATTTTAAGGCAGTTAATGAATGAAAAGCAAAGGTTTCTTCACATTATTCGGTATTGTACCATTTTCAATATGGGAATGAGGCATGACGTTCCACACGATGTAGAGTGGAGTTGGAATATCAATTTTAGGCCGAATACCAATCACTGGAACCTACAAGGTCATTCAGCGTTGAAAATAAAGTTGAAACAATGGCTAGGAGAGGGTGGAAAAAGTTAAGATGGAAGGAATATATATGAACGGAGGTATAGTAAAAGGAATGAAAGGGTTGCTGCAAAGATCCTAAATTAATACCTACAGTGATCCGCGTGAGGTACACTGACTGCACTACGTCCACACGAGTTTAGGGAAAATTCTGAATACACAGAGATCTTCATTTACATTTTTTATACAAATATCCTCAAAATCTTTCTCATGCAAAATCAAAGAATAATTCTTATAACAGTTCAATTCACTGTTTCATCTTTATTTTCTTTTGTTGAAATCATTCCGACAACGAATCCAAGTTAATTAATGCCTACAGTGAACCGCGTGATGTTCACTGATGGCACTACATCCTCACGCGTTTAGGGAAAATTCTGAATACACAGATCTTTATTTACATTTTTATACAACTATCCACAATCTCCTATTCGTTCTTTCATTCTACGAAAGGAAAGTTGAAGTCACCAGATAGGAGAATAGTCCCAGTCCTTGTGGATTTCTACATATATCATCCAATTTTTCAATTATTAAGTCAAACTCTTTTAGTATATATACAGATCTTCATTTACATTTTTATACAAATATCTACAAAATCTTTCTCATGCAAAACTCAAAAGAATAATTCTTATAATAGTTCAATTCAGTGTTTAAGTTTTTTTTTTTTTTTTTTTTTTTTTAATCATTCCGACAACGAATCCAAGCATAGAACATTCGACCAATTTACGAAATGTCATAAAATTCCATCGTATACCAGACGATTGTCCCGACAGGACTGATTATATATTGTCCTCACAATAACCAACGAATAGTTGTTGTGAAGAGCTATTCATGCGAGAAGTTTTCAAATTATTCGCATTAACGATGATGCCGAACTTTTACCCAGGAATCTACCTGGAAATTTTAAATGCTGGAATATATGAATATTGCTTTTGAGATCATTCTGGTGTGATCATTTTACAGAGACTCTGTTTGTGCATTTAATTGGATAACTTCGTTCTTTATAAAAGTAACTTGAGTGCATTTCATCTCCAAATTTGAGAGATGCAAGATTTGATATGATTTTCCGTATCCAAATTTGTTTTGTTTGTTTGGCGTTTTTACGTTGCATGGAACCAGTATGGTTATTCAGCAACGGGACCAACGGCTTGACGCGACTTCCGAACCACGTCGAGAATGAACGTCTTCTATCACCAGAAATACACATCTCTCACCCTTCAGTGGAAAGTCCGAGAATCGAACTCGCGGCCACCGAGGTGGCACGCCAACACCATACCGACCACGCCACTGAGGCGCCTTGTATCCAAACGTGAGATATGTAAGGATTGAAATGATTTTCATTATTATTTCTTGTGCGGTGGAATATTGGAATCGTTTTAATTGTTGAAAATAGCCTCTTTCCCAAACAAGCCTTCCCTTATGGCTGTATTCTCACGCACCCAGAACCAGGGGTGGGGGGGTTAGGGTTGGGGGGGGACTCATACCACGAGGAATTATTGCTCGTGGAGACGTTGTTACTCTGTCCCATTGTATACCCACCACTTAGGGCTGGAAGGGAATTTCCAAAACTCCAACAGGACGAGGCACAGGAGATCTTGACAGCGTCCGGAGTTCATATGAGTTCTTAAGAGCGTCCACGAGAGAGAGAAAAAATACACGGGGTTTCTATACGACATTTCCGAGTTCATTTGAGCTGTAAATAGTTGTGAATAGAGGGTTTTCGGCATCGCATTTCCCGGAAAATAATATATATTTCGGTTTCTCATATGAATCGGTCGTGGTAAGGCAAACTACTTGACAAATAATAGTTATGGGAATAAGAAAGTCTCCAATGAAGGTGGGTCACAGAAATGTATACTTGAAGTGTCTATGGATACATAGTACTGAGGATTTTTAGATTTTATTTCCTGGGAAATGATAAATTTCTGTTCTTATTTCGGGTTATATCGCAATGAAATTGGGATGTGCATGTTGGTTTTGTAATGTATTAAGGAAAACATGATTTTACAGACAACCTACGTATCATTACGAAACAAAGATTTCGCACACAATCTAAGATTTGACACACAATCTAAGATTTAATCTAAGATTTGAAAACAATCTAAGATTTGAAACACAATCTAAGATTTGAAACACAATCTAAGATTTGACACACAATCTAAGATTTAACAAAAAGATGTAACAGGAGGAAAACCTCAGAATCAGCCGCACTATGGAACATTGTTAGAAGAGGGTGGAAAAGTAAGATGGAAGAGAGAATATGAATGGAGGTACAGTAAAAAGAAGGGAACCTTAAGCAATGCCATAAGTGTATCGTGGGAGGTGCACTGATGACACTACCCCTTATGGAGTCAAGAAGTTTAGGATTTCTCTATATAGTATATTACGGAAAACAGGATATTATAACGCAAGTGTCATTAAAAAATAATAATTATAACCCAATACGAAAAAAATTAAGCAAAACAAGATATCATCTATATATAACCCGATGTCAATTCATAAACTGAAAATCAAAACCCAATACGAATATAGGTGACGTCATCGTCTCGTGAAATTCTTTTCACGAAAGCTGAAGGAGGCACACGAACATTTCACGAACGCACGGCGCTTTTGCAGCCGATTGAAAAGTGAATCCTTAGAGAGGGGAAATGGCTCCCATTGGTCTCGAGGACAAGGCGATCAAAAAACATTCCCGGAGGTCGCGAAGGAAAAACGCAGAGCCATGTCTAGACAGGTATGATTATGGCCTTCGGAAATGGCAGGTAATTGCTGATCATCTGGGGGAGGAAAGAGAGAGAAAATTAGAAGAAGGGAAGAAGATTAAAAGGAAGAGAAAGAGAAGGACGAAGTAAAATACAGAATACTGTGTTGGATGAGGAATCCTATGGTGCAAGAGAAATCCTATGGTGCATGAGAAATACTATGCTAGGTGAGAAATCCTATGGTGTATGGGAAATCCTATAGTCCATGAGAAATTCTATGGTGTACGAGAAATACTATGCTGGTGAGAAATCCTATGGTGTATGGGAAATACTATACTAAATGAGAAATCCTATAGAGCGTGAGAAATCCTATGTTGGATGAGAAATCCTTTGGGGCATGAGAAATACTATGCTGGATGAGAAATCCTATGGAGAATGAGAAATCCTATGGCGGGTGAGAAATCCTATGCTGGATGAGAAATCCTAACTGTCACTAACAATAAATAATCGTGGAAGCAAGGAAACTTGAATTTATTGTAGAAAGGAGTCATTTTAAAGAAAAGATTGACAGATTCCAAGATTTAGGAATACCTGTTTATTGGCCACGACCAAGTTTAATATAGATAAGTAAAGTATAAGTAATTACTGTTAATTTACTTTCGCTTACTCGGGGGGGAGTAAGCCTATAAAGTGTTTTGTTGTGTTCGGGGTGGGAAAACCTTAAATTGTTTGAGAAAGGTGTTTCGCGTTGAGTTAAAGATACAGGAATTTGAGAATAGGAGATTTACGTTTCTATATCAGAAAAAATGTAAAGAAAATAAATACTGAGCATATTAAACAGCACAGAACAACTGTTTCTAGTAAAACATAAAGAGCTTATTTTAGTGTTCGTTGGTGAAACAACGTTTTATTTGACCGTAGATTTCAGCACGTGCCCAGAGTGAGCTGGAGGTCGGATCACGCCTTGTTCCGCTTATGAAGTAGATTCGAAGTTAAATCCGAATAAAAAGTTTTTTTTCTTTTTGTCTGGAAAAAAATATTGACACCTCTGACTAACGCCCAACTGGATCCAATAGAAAATGAACGGCAATAACAGAGTATTTGGCTAAAAATAATATAATCATCATCAATAGCTTATATTACAAAAGCTTATGAGCAACGGTACTGTGACATGAATAAGATTAGAATTGGAAAATACGACGCGGAAATACTCTCTTTGCATTGACACCCGGAAATGCGAGCGAACCACTCGGTGGCGCTGTTATGCCGCGGCTTTTAATGTCAAGTCTTTGTGAGAGTTTCACTTCTCGCTCTTCATGATGATGATAATGACAATAGTCTTTGATGTAGCGGAACTAGGATGAGCAGCAGCTAAGTAGATTAAGTCTGTGAGAAGCATTGAGATACTAACGTGTTTGTGTGTGTGTGTGTGTGATGAGAGAGAGAGAGGAGAGGAGAAGACGAGAGAGAGCGAGAGGAGAAGGAGAAGGAGAGAGAGAGAGAGAGAGAGGCTACTGAAGATTAATGCCAAACATTAAAATTATTATTTTCGTAGAACGATTTTTAAGCATATTCGCAATATTAAAAAGATGATGGTCACAGGCAGAGAGAGAGAGAGAGAGAGAGAGAGAGAGAGAGAGAGAGAATGTGTTTAAGCACATTCGCAATATTAAAAAAATTATGACCACAGGTGGAGAAGAGAGAGAGAGAGAGAGAGAGAGAGAGAGAGAGAGAGAGGCCTTAGAAATTATTAATCTGGTAAGTGTATGGTCTGACGAACCTGAGAATAAGGAATGACCTTGACAATTCTGACTGATATATACTATATTGTTCGATATATATATTTGCCTTTTTTTTTTTTTTGTTTTTTTTTTTTTTTTTTGAAGCTCTTCAAGCATTAGTGCTCCATTGAGCCCGGAAATGAATTTGCAAAGGGCATCGTTCAATTCCTTCTGGCTCGCACAAAGGTTAAATGTGTTTTTATAATATGAATTTCTCATCACTGATTTCGTTCGTCAGTTAATTAAAAGGGGGTTCTTTACCGTTTGGGGACAGATACATAATCTTTAGAAAAGTAAGAAAGAAAGAAAGGCATGGCTTTCATCTTCTTTTCGTTCTTCGTTCTATGGCAATCTAATTTGCTTTTTTCTTTAGTAAAAAATGGGTAATTTTAATTGTTAAATTTTTTTACTTCCGAAGCAAATTTTTTTTTTTTTAAAAAATCATAGTAAGTATAAAAGTAATTTTATATTCTTACAGGGACCACGCCCCCCCTCCAAAAATAGATGAATTTAAGAGAAAAACGTAGTCAGTCCTTTCCAGTAATCAAATTTGTGTGAGGGCTAGGGTCCTGGTGCCAAAAATAATATATTGATATACACTGAAATCACTAGATAGTCCCATTTGTTTAATTTCCTATAACATTTTGATTCAGCTTATCTTCAAAGATACATTCAATAATACGAATGTGACATCGATTTACGAGACATAAAAGACTGCAAAAAAAAAAAAAAAAAATCTTCGATGTTTGCAGAAAATTAGTTTTGTCCACTAAGCTGCAAATGCAACATTTCAGTTGAAAAACTCTACAACATTAGGTAGCCCCAATAACCGAGACTCGTCTGGTCTAAAGCAAAATAACGGCGAAGCCCTCGCAAGTCAACTGGTCTTTACAGAAAGGCTCCGGCTTTGAGTGCGAGCGGCGTCATGCTGGGAGAGCAGGAGGTCCCAAATGAATTCGTCAGATTCCTGCGGGCGGCGTCTGAACGGTTATTCTAACATCTGGTTAATGTAGTTATGAATGATAAGGCTCTGTCAGATTTGATATTTTGGTGTGATTTTCTAGAGAATTTGCATCCGTTCGGGATTCGGGGTCGGTTGGATATGTATAATAAAATACGGCGATTTTTTTTTTCAAAATCAAATACTAATATGAATTTAAACATATGCCAATTCTGGCAACGAAATAAATAATATAATACATTTCAGTCTCTTCTAAGGAGAGCACTCTATGCAAGTTTTGAAATGCCCAGATTAGTAAAAAATGCCGCAAATGAACACTTTTCCAATACCGTTACCCCATTAGTGATAAAGTAAGTGAACTTGGCAGTCTTGATAACTTTGCAAACAAATTATGACATTAAAACCTCTGAGATGATGAAATGGTTTCCGAGTGTAAAGTGTTTTTAGCTTTGAATTAATTATTACTAACCATCATATTTAAAACTTTTTAAAGGAATTTTGGATATAAAATTAACATGCTTTTTCTCAATTATCACATAAAGAAATGTCTAAGTCAGATTTTCAAAAAAAAAAAAAAAAAATAAAAAAATAAAAAAAAAAATAAAATAAAAAACCATAATTTTTGAATTTACGGTTTTGTGATATTTGTGACCAAATGGAATATAACTTTGAATATAAACTAACGGAGCGTTTACCTTGAAGGTAAAATATCCATTTCAGTTACAGCATTCAAGACCACAACCAAGTCTTGAGAATATAAATATTTTACGAGCTGCCTAAATGTTATCAGAATGAATGGCTGCCATTAGTTAATTCGAGCAAGAGGACTTCCTTAATTAAACGTAGGTATCCATTCAGCTATAGAGTTTAAGACAATATTGAATAGTTAAATTTTATCAGAATGAATGGCTGCCTTTAGTAATTCGAGCAGAGGACTTCCTTTAAAATTAAACGTAGGTATCCATTTCAGCTATAGAGTTTAAGACAATCTTGAATAGCTAAATGTTATCAGAATGAATGGCTGCCATTAGTAATTCGAGCCGAGGACTTCCTTGAAAAGTATTCTAAAGTTTCCCTGATGCTCAGAGACAAATTGTAACCTCACTGCCGCCATTATGCATCTCAAATGACGTCCATGTTTTTGCCTGTTTACTCGAATCAAGGGAAAGAAGGTCTTATTTCGCAAACAAGTCTTCTCACCTCCTGCGAGTCTTCCCACGTATCTATTTCAAGAGGGTCACATCACTGAAATATGTCAGTGGGAAACGTCCCGCGCAATAGTGTTCCCCCCGCGCTGGGAAAAAGTATTAGGGGTGCGGGGGAGATGGGGGGGGGAGTATAGTACACAGCAGAAGGAGGCGTATAAGATCTTAAACGTAGTAGTTCTCAGAGTTCGTAAGAGATCTTACCAGGCTTCGTAAGAGTGGCAATACGCCAGGTAAAAGTGCGAGGTTCTAAACGAGCCATTCAGAGTCACGCTTGTGTTCTTAATTGTGCTCGCTAGAGGTTTCTCCCCCGGTTCTTATTCCAGGAAAAAAAAAGAAAAAGAAAAAAGGAAAAAATGAAAAAAAAAAAAATAGAGAGTTGTTGGAGAATAAGTACTCCAATTCCGAGGAGGAAGGCCGCTGTTATTGATTCTTTTCGCATTCATTTTTTTTCCATTGAAGTGGTTTTCTTTGTGAGGGTCGTCGTGGGGGCCTTATACCGAGAAAAGTTGAGGAAGATTGAAAGAGGAGACGCTTTTCAGCTTTTGCTGAATGTGATGTTTATAATATAATTTTGATTTCGTTTTATTATCCATTATCCAAATATTTCAAGTCCCATTGTTTTTGACAGGTCGTGGAAACATTTTGACAGTGTTTTCTTGTCTCATATATATATATATATATATATATATATATATATATATATATATATATATATATATATATACATATATATATATATATATATATATATATCATACATATATATATATATATATATATATATATATATATATATATATATATATATATATATATATAACTAGAATCATTCGTAGACTGTAAATCTTCTTGTTCAAAATAATCCAAAATAGTATTTTTCATCCAACATGGCATTTCTCATTCACCATAGTTTGCTCATCGAGTAGAGTATTTCTTTTCCAAAGTGATTCTCATTCACTATAGTATTTCTCAACCAAAATGGTATTTCTCCTGCACCAAAGTATTTCTCATCCACCATAGTATTTCTCATCCAACTTGATTCTCATTCACCATAGTATTTCTCATTCCACCAGGTATTTCTCATACACCATGGCCTAGCATTTCTCATCCAACATAACTCTCAACCAAAGCAGCATTTCTCATCCAACATAACTCTTATCCAACACAACATTTCTCATCCGCCATAATATTTTGAACCAAGAAAACTTGTAAACAAACAAAAGCTGTGGTTTTTTTCCCGACTGCTTCATTTCCATCCAGCAAATCTCTCTCAACCAATAAGATGGTTTGTTCGTCAGCTCTTTTTTCCAAACAATTCTTGCCACCCTGGCCAATGTACACCTATTGGGAATCAGATTCTCTTTCAGAACTGGAAACTTTTCCAGCTTGCAAACTCCCTTTCTCAAATGGTCCCGTTTTAGACCTGGAAACTTTTCCTGGAACGCGTTGTTCCGGTTCTAAAATCATTTAACTTTTTTTTCTTATTCTTCTTTTTTCTTTTTTTTTAGCAGACTTTTACCACGAACGAATGAACTTTTTTTTTTCTCTCTCTCTCAATCGACATTTTCTTAATCAGCACAATCCCTTTCGTCAACTGGCCATGTTTCCAGCGATGGAAATTCTCTTGTTTGTTTGTTTGTTTGGATGGTGTTTTTACGTTGCATGGGACCAGTGGTTATTCAGCAACGGGACCAACGGCTTTACGCGACTCCCGAACCATGTCGACAGTTTACTTCCATCACCAGAAATACACATCTCTAACACCTCAATGGAATGCCCGAGAATCGAACTCGCGGCCACCGAGGTGGTAGATCAAGACCATACCGATCGCGCCACTGAGGCGCTACGGGAATTCTCTTGCCCAACGAAATCTCTGCTCTTTTTCAAAGAGGGCTCCTGCTTGGCAGGCGTTTTTCATAATCGATTGCAATCTTGCCAGCAACGAATGTATATATTGAGAAATCTTGAAGAAGGATGATAGGCAGGTGACCATTATCCAACCTAGCTTAAGTTGGACTTCAGGTGAGGGAAAAATATCAGTGAGAAAAAAGACGATATTACCTGAGGTGGTAAACTTCAAATGTTTTTGTCCAATGAGGATTGTCAGTTCCTAGAACGTCTTCATGATAAGAAGTGTATTATGATATGAGTATACACTCTTGTATTGTAGTATGACTATACATTTTGTATCCGAATATGAATATACACTTTTATATCAGAGTATGAATATTATCTTCTGAATTAAATAATTATAATAACGAATAAATAGCACGTTTTGTACTATAATATGAGTATGATTTTTTTTTACATTATAATATGAATGTACACTTTGGTAATATAACATGAATATGAACTTTTGTATTATATGGGAGCAAACACTTTTTGCATGATTATTTCGTATATTTTCTGTCTTAAAAAATAACATACACTTTTACATCATACCGAATATACGTTTAAAAAAAATTATAATATGAATTTGCACAATCTTTTGTTCACCACACATTTCCTTTACAAATATAATTTGAGAGAGAGAGAGAGAGAGAGAGGAAGAGTCGAGAGAGACCGAGAGAGAGAGAGAGAGAGAACTTCCTCAATCGTTATCGGAGACGAAGCAATTGATAACTGTTGCGATATCAATGGTCATTCAAGTTTCTCTTATTCTGTGACTGTGGATTTTCTTCCATAAAAGCTGAATTGCAATTCGGTATTAACACCCAAAGGTCAAAGGTCAATAATGTCTGGTTGAGAGATGACAGTGCTTTTTAAGGGTATATAACATTCCGTTATCGACGTTCGAAATGAATAGTAAATTTTATACCTTCAGGAGGCAACGTAGGCTAATGTATTTACAGAATCTCAGATGGAAAAGGAAAAGTATATGGCATTTTGTTTGGCTTGAAAGCAATATATTCATTTATGGTGTATTCGTTGTTAATAAGAGAGGGTAAAATCAAAATTCATTGATTGATAGGGTGGGGGGGAGGTATGAGTTGTGAAAGGAGAGTCATTTGAATACACTCCAGCCAGGGATCTTACGATTTCGTAAACTCACTTCAAGGTCTTATCACGCTAAGCTTAAACTCAGGTAGAGAATTAAACAGCTTGGTCTGTGACGTCACAATAACCACGGTCAGGTCCCCATAACCTATAGCAATCCTACCTACCTACCTTTGCTTTCTACTTTGTTTTTTTTCCGTTATTAAATACTATTATCTATTTCTTCAGGAAATTCTTTTCACGAAAGCTGAAGAAGGCACACGAACATTTCAACGCATGGCGCTTTGCAGCTGATTGAAAAGTGAATCCTTAGAGAGGGGAAATGGCTCCATTGGTCTCGAAGACAAGGCGATCAAAACATTCCCGGAGGTCGCGAAGGAAAAACGCAAAGCCATGTCTAGACAGGTATGATTATGGCCTTCGGAAATGGCAGGTAATTGCTGATCATCTGGGGGAGGAAAGAATAGCAGAAAATTAGAAGAAGGGAAGAAGATTAAAAGGAAGAGAAAGAGAAGGACGAAGTAAAATACAGAAGACTGTGTGGATGAGGAATCATATGGTGCATGAGAAAGAAGTCCTATGGTGCATGAGAAATCTATGCTAGGTGGTTGAGAAATCCTATGGTGTATGGGAAATCCTATAGTCCATGAGAAATTCTATGGTGTACGAGAAATACTATGCTGGTGAGAAATCCTATGGTGTATGGGAAATACTATACTAAATGAGAAATCCTATAGAGCGTGAGAAATCCTATGTTGGATGAGAAATCCTTTGGGGCATGAGAAATACTATGCTGGATGAGAAATCCTATGGAGAATGAGAAAGTCCTATGGGCGGGGGTGAGAAAATACCTATGCTGGAATGAGAAATCCTAACTGTCACTAACAATAAATAATCGTGGAAGCAAGGAAACTTGAATTTATTGTAGAAAGGAGTCATTTTAAAGAAAAGATTGACAGATTCCAAGATTTAGGAATACCTGTTTATTGGCCACGACCAAGTTTAATATAGATAAGTAAAGTACAAGTAATTACTGTTAGCTTATTTTCGCTTACTCGGGGAGTAAGCCTATAAAGTATTTTGTTGTTGTTCGGGGTGGGGGGGTGGGGGGGGGGGGCGGGGGAGGGGTAGGAAAGCCCTACCCTAGGGAAAAGCTAAATTGTTTGAGAAAGGTTTTTCGCGTTGCGTTAAAGATACAGGAATTTGAGGATAGGGGATTTACGTTTTCTATATCAGAACAGAAATGTAAAGAAAATGAATAGTGAGCATATTAAACAGCACAGAACAATTATTTCTAGTAAAATATAACGTACTTATTTTAATGTTCGTTGGTGAAACAACGTTTTATTTGACCGTAGATTTCAGCACGTGCCCAGAGTGAGCTGGAGGTCGGATCACGCCTTGTTCCACTTATGAAGTAGATTCGAAGTTAAATCCAAAAAAAAGTTTTTTTTTTTCTTTTTGTCTGGAAAATAATATTGACAACTCTCACCAACGCCCAACTGAATCCAATAGAAAATGAACGCCAATAACAGAGTATTTGGCTGAAAATAATATAATCATCATCAATAGCTTATATTACAAACGCTTATGAGCAACGGTACTGTGACATGAATAAGATTAGAATTGGAAAATACGACGCGGAAATACTCTCTTTGCATTGACACCCGGAAATGCGAGCGAACCACTCGGTGGCGCTGTTATGCCGCGGCTTTTAATGTCAAGTCTTTGTGAGAGTTTCACTTCTCGCTCTTCATGATGATGATAATGACAATAGTCTTTGATGTAGCGGAACTAGGATGAGCAGCAGCTAAGTAGATTTAAGTCTGTGAGCAGCAATGAGATACTAACTGTGTTTGTGAGAGAGAGAGAGAGAGAGAGAGAGAGAGAGAGAGAGAGACCTTACCTTACCTTACAGACCTTACATCTTTGTTCGGGTTGCCCCAGGTCCCCCTCAGTATGAGGCACCTCTAATGTCTACCAGAGAGTTGCTAGTACATCTTCCGGTATATTTTGCATCTTCCAATTTTGGATGGTCTGGGATGCAGTTTAGATATTTGTCGAGCTTATTCTTAAACACATCTACGCTCACTCCTGTTATATTCCTCAGATGAGCTGGCAACGCATTGATAGACGCTGCATTATCGATGCTGGTGCGTAGTGGATTAATGTCCTGTGTGCTTTCCTTATTTTTCCTGGTATAGTTTTGGGCATAATTAATCTACCTCTGCTTGCTCTTTCTGATATTTTTAGCTCCATGATGTTTTCAGCTATTCCTTCTATCTGTTTCCATGCCTGAATTATCATGTAGCGTTCTCTTCTCCTTTTCTAGACTATATAATTTTAAGGGATTGTAGTCTTTCCCAGTAGTCAAGGTCCTTAACTTCTTCTATTCTAGCTGTAAAGGACCTTTGTACACTCGCTATTTGCGCAATATCCTTTTGATAGTGTGGGTACCATATCATATTGCAATATTCAAGTGGACTACGAACATATGTTTTATAAAGCATAATCATGTGTTTCAGCTTTTCTTGTTTTGAAATGCCGTAGCAACAATTCCCATTTTTGCTTTACATTTTGCCAATAGAATTGCTATTTGATCGTTGCATAACATGTTCCTATTCATCATCACACCAAGGTCTTTAACTGCTTTCCTTATTTTATGATCTCATTATTAGGTTCCCTATATGCAATAAGCTCCTTTTCTGCTCCATAGTTTATTGATTCAAATTTATCAGAGTTAAATACCATCCTATTACCTCTGCCCAATCATATACTTTGCTAAGGTCTCTTTGTAGCGCGTTCCTATCTTCATCCTAAGTAATTTCTCTACTTATTCTTGTGTCATCGGCAAAACTACTCACTACCAGTCCTTAACATTACTGTCTATGTCTGCGATCATAATAACAAACAGTAATGCAGCTAACACGTACCTTGTGGGCACACCGGAAATACCTTAGCTTCATCCGATTTCTCATCGTTTGCAATAACTATCTTTTTGTGTTGTGTAAAAATTCTTTTAACCATCTTCCTACTATATCCACTATATTATGTTTTCTAATTTTCTTCGCTAATATATTATGGTCTACCTTGTCAAAAGCTTTTGCAAAGTCTAGATAAACCACATCTGTTTCATTTCCGCTTTTCATATTTTTTTGTAAATGTTTTCACGGTTGACTAACAGTTTGGGTTTGTGTACTTTTTCCCGGGTACGAAACCATGTTGTCCTATATTAAACAGATTATTTTTTATTAAATGTTTCATAATATTTTTCTTCATTACCCTTTCATACACTTTCATAATATGTGATGTTAGACTACAGCCTATAATTATCTTGCCTCTAGTCTTGATCAACTTTGAATGTAGGGGTAATATATGCTAATTTGTGCTCATCATAAATCGTGCCTGTCTACACTTTCTCTTAATAATATTGCAAGTGGCTTTGCGATAGAATGAACTACTTTCTTTAACAAAATAGTAGGAACTCCATCAGGCCCTGCTGCAGCTCCATTTTTAATTTCATTAATAGCCTGCACAATATCAGCATTCATTAACTATCTATGTCAGCTAGATATTCACTATTTTCGTCCCTTACTTCTATATCATATCTTCATTATCTATTCTAGGGAGTGAATTAATCTCTATATCGTTCTGCCAATATGTTGCAACCTTTCCTTTTCTCATTCGTTAATCTCCCTTCAATTCTTAGAGAGCCTATTTCTATCCTTCTTTTATTCATCTTTTTTCGCGTATGAGTATAATAGTTTGGGTTTTGCTTGATATTTATTAAGGTTTTTCTCCAAGTCCCGTTTTTCATTTTCTTTTGATTGTATAATCTTTTGTTCTGCATTTTCTATCTTAATTTTTAGTTCTATAAACTTTACCAGCATTTTTTCTATTGGCAAGACCTTTTTCCACTTTCTGATTTTCTGGAACAAAATCCTTCTGTCTCTTGGTATGCATGACTGATGTTTACTTTTCTTCTTCGGTATATATTTATCCACTATTTTCTCTAATATTTTATATAATATCTCCGTATTTACCCCTTTAGTCATCACTTACGAAAATGTTATCCCAATCTTTGTTTAATTCTTCATTTATTCTGACCATTTTATATTTTTACTGTAGAAGTTGTATTTTCCATATCCTTCCCACTTGTCATTTCTTGCTTATCTTCTTTTCACTTGCTTTGGAATGGACTGTTAATTCTATGACATTGTGGTCTGAAGTACTCGCATTAAAACTATTATTTCTTAACCATAATTCATCTCGTTCACAAATACTAGGTCTAAAGTATTTCCTTTCTTGTTGGCAGGTGACTTCATTGTTGAATGTGTATTCTAGTAGCATATCTAATAGCTTTCGAATTGCCTCTTATCTTCTGCACTACTATTACTCTCTTTTTTATATGTAGAAGCACAACCACAATCTCCTATTCGTTTCTTTCCAGTTTACGAAAGGAAAAGTTGAAGTCCAGATAGGAGAATAGTCCAGTCCTTGTGATTTCTACATATATCATCCAATTTTTCTATTATTAAGTCAAACTCTTTAGTATTAGGAGGTCTATATATTACTATGTTCATTAATTTTTCAGATTCAAATTCTAACCGCTATTAGTTTCACATTCTGAGTTTCTATATTTCTCATATATTTTTCCTTGTTTTTTTGTCTTTCCCGTATATTGTGGTTCCCCCTTGATTCCTATTTTTTCTATCTGATCTATAAGTTTGGAACCCTTTTATTTGATCATCATTCCCAGTCTCTTGGGAATACCAGATTTCACTTATATTCATTATATCTATTTTCTTTTCAATTTGGGTTAGTCTTCTAAGTACTCTATTTTTCTTTTTGAGATACTCGTAACTAAACCCTGCGCATTCATCACAAGGATGGTTTGGCCGTGTTTTCTCCTTCATTTAATTATGGGCAATAATAAGGATTTTCCCATGTCTCTTTCCTGTTCTGGTATGTTGTTCTTTTTTTCATTTAATTCTGACATTAAAAAATCCAACTTTTCCATAATATTTGATCTTCCTTCATCATAATTATTCATTTTGTGTCTAAATCTGCAAGTTTTCTACCGTATCTGCAATATCCTCTTGCATAATAAATACAGTTATTATCTCTTGAGTAGAATCTTGGAGCTGAGGCTTTGAAATTTTTTTTTTGACATCTCTGCATATCTCATTGATGGCTTGCTTTTTTCTTTTACCTGATATTTTTTATTCCTCTCTTATTGTTTCTTTCTTATTTTGGATTTTATTACTTGATTGATTATTTATTTGATTATAATTCATGGCTACAGGGTGCATATTTTTATATTTTTGTCGAACTTACATCCTTTTCCTTCTTTTTTAGGTTTTTGCATATTTTTGGATGCCAGATCTCTGCAATCATCATCATAGCCATCTAGGTATGCACAATTTAACCATCATATTTCATAGTTGTGACATACCTTAGGATGTTTGTAGTAACATCTTTCTCCAAATCTGCAATTCCCTCTTTCAAAAGGTTGCAGACTTTGTCTTTTTTGTCTATTTTTTCCTCTTTCCCGTCATTATGTAGATCTGGGTAGAGCCTCTTCGGGATTTTCTTTTGTGTTGTCATATCGTAATTTATTTCTTCGTAAGTATGCTATTTTATTGAATCATATGTAGTATCAATGAGTATCTCTGCATCCATACTTTTATCTTGTTCTTTGTTTTCCTTATTTTTTTCTGTCATTTCAGTTTTGTTTACGTTCTCTTCCGTTTCCCTCTTTTTCTTCCTTCCTCTTCTTCTTCATCCTCAACTATTTGATACATTCAATCTAGATTTAATAACATTGTCTATCCATGATAGACATGTTAGGGCAAAATATTCTGGTATCTTTTCTCATATCTTGCATTACCTCAGCACATTGTGGATGGGTCGGAATGTTGCATGCAACGCATTTTCTGATTAGGTTTGTTTTTTGGATTAACTATGCTATACCACACCTTACACAGTTTGCATGCTTTTGGCATTCTTTTTCCTAATGCATCAATTAGGATATTCACAATGTTCACCTTATTCATTTTCTTTGTCGGAATATGTTGGTTTATGTATATTTTCTTTATGAGTCTCTTGACCACTTGGATTTTATTTGGAACTTCTTCAATTATTTTCAAGATGTTTTCAGTTGATTTGTTTCCAGTTTGAAGGATTATATCCTTCTAATATATATATATATAATATATATATATATATATATATATATATATATATATATATATATATATATATATATATATATATATATATATATATATATATATATATATATATATATATATATATATATATATATATATAGAGAGAGAGAGAGAGAGAGAGAGAGAGAGAGAGAGAGAGAGAGAGGCCCTAGAAATGATATTCTGGTACGTGTATGGTCTGACGAACCTGAGAATAAGGAATGACCTTGACAATTCTGACTGATATATACTATATTGTTCGATATACATTATTTGCTTTTAATTTGTTTTTTGAAGCTCTTCAAGCATTAGTGCTCCATCGAGCCCGGAAATGAATTTGCAAAGGGCATCGTTCAATTCTTTCTGGCTCACAAAGGTTAAATGTGTTTTTCAAGATTGAATTTCTCTTCATCACTGATATTTCGTTCGTGAGTTAATTAAAAGGGGTTTCTTTACCGTTTGCGGACAGATACATAATCTTTAGAAAAGTAAGAAAGAAAGGCATGGCTTTCATCTTGTTTTCGTTCTATGGCAATCTAATTTGCTTTATTCTTTAGTAAAAAATGGGTAATTTTTAATTTTTAATTTTTTTTTATTTCCGGAGCAAATTTTTTTTTTCATAGTAAGAATAAAAGTAATTTTAAATCTTACAGGGACCCCGCCCCCCTCCAGAAATAAATGATTCTAAGAGAAAAACGTAGTCAGTCCTTTTCCAGTAATCAAATTTGTGTGAGGGCTAGGGTCCAGGTGCCAAAAATAATATATTGATATACACTGAAATCACTAGATAGTCCCATTTGTTTAATTTCCTATAACATTTTGATTCAGCTTATCTTCAAAGATACATTCAATAATATGAATATGCATCTGATTTACGAGACATAAAAGACTGCAAAATAAAAAAAAAATCTCTCGACGTTGCAGAAATTAGTTTTGTCCACTAAGCTGCAAATGCAACATTTCTGTTGAAAAACTCTACAACATCAGGTAGCCCCAATAACCGTGACTCGTCTGGTCTAAAGCAAAATAACGGCGAAGCCTCGTAAGTCAACTGGTCTTTTACAGAAGCTCCGGCTTTGAGCGCGAGTGGCGTCATGCTGGGAGAGCAGGAGGTCCCAAATGAATTCGTCAGATTCCTGCGGTGCGTCTGAACGGCCATTCTTAACATCTGGTTAATGTAGTTATGAATGTATAAGGCTCTGTCAGATTTGATATTTTGGAGTGATTTTCTAGAGAATTTGCACGTCCGGGATTCGGGGTCGGTTGGATATGTATAATAAATAACGGCGATTTTTTTTTTTTTTCGAAATCAAATACTAATATGAATTAACATATTGCCAATTCTGGTAACGAATAAATAATATATATTACATTCAGTCTCTTCTAAGGAGAGCACTCTATGCAAGTTTTGAAATGCCCAGATTAGTAAAAAAATGCCGCAAATGAACACGTTTTTCCAATCCCGTTACCCCATTAGAGTGATAAAGTAAGTGAATTTGGCAGTCTTGATAACTTTGCAAACAAATTATGACATTGAAGCCTCTTGAGTTTAATGAATGGTTTCCGAGTAAAGTTGTTTTAGCTTTGAATATTACTAACCATCATATTTAAAACTTTTTAAAGGAATTTTGGATATAAATTAACATGCTTTTTCTCAATTATCACATAAATGAAATGTCAAAATCAGATTTTGCAAAAAAAAAAATAAATAAATAAATAAACAAATTAATAAAAAAAATAAACAAACAAAATAAAAAAATAAAATAAAAACCATAACCTTTGAATTTACGTTTCATTGGGTTTTGTGATATCTGTGACCAAATGGAATATAACTTTGAATATACACTAACGGAACCTTTACCTTGAAAGTAAAATATCCATTTCAGTTACAGCATTCAAGACAACCAAGTCTTGAGAATATAAATATTTTACGAGCTGCTAGATGTTATCAGAATGAATGGCTGCCATTAGTAATTCGAGTAGAGGACTTCCTTTAAAAGTATTCTAAAGTTTCCCTGATGCTCAGAGACAAATTGTAACCTCACTGCCGCCATTATGCATCTCAAATGACGTCCATTTTTTTGCCTGTTTATTCGAAACAAGGAAAAGAAGGTCTTATTTCGCAAACAAGTCTCTCACCTCCTGCGAGTCTTCCCACGTATCTATTTCAAGAGGGCTCACATCACATGAAATATGTCATGTGGAAACGTCCGCGCAATAGTGTTCCCCTGCGCTGGGAAAAAAAGTATTAGGGGTGTGGGCGGCGGGGGGGTGGGGGGGGTTGGGGGGGGGGTATAGTACACAGCAGAAGGAGGCGTATAAGATCTTAACGTAGTTCTCAGAGTTCGTAAGAGATCTTACCAGGCTTCGTAAGAGTGGCAATACGCCAGGTAAAAGTGCGAGGTTCTAAACGAGCCATTCAGAGTTCACGCGTGTGTTCTTAATTGTGCTCGCGAGAGGTTTCTGCCCCGGTTCTTATTCCCAGGAAAAAAATAAAGAAAAAAAAAGAAAAAAATGAGAGAGTTGTTGGAGAATAAGTACTCCAATTTCCCGAGGAGGAAGGCCGCTGTTATTGATTCTTTTTGCATTCATTTTCCATTGAGTGGTTTTCTTTGTGAGGGTCTTGTGGGGCCTTATACCGAGAAAAGTTGAGGAAGATTGAAAGAGGAGACGCTTTTCAGCTTTTCTGAATGTGATGTTTATGATATAATTTTGATTTCGTTTTATTATCATTATCCAAATATTTCAAGTCCCATTTGTTTTTTTGACAGGTCGTGGAAACATTTTGACAGTGTTTTCCTGTCTTATATATATATATATATATATATATATATATATATATATATATATATATATATATATATATATATATATATATATATACATATACACACATATACATATATACATATCACACACATATATATACATATATATATATATATATAGATAAATATATATATATATATATATATATATATATATATATATATATATATATATATATATATATATATATATATATATATATAACTAGAATCATTCGTAGACTGTAAATCTTCTTGTTCAAAATAATCCAAAATAGTATTTTTCATCCAACATGGCATTTCTCATTCACCATAGTTTGCTCATCGAGTAGAGTATTTCTTTTCCAACTTGATTTTCATTCACTATAGTATTTCTCAACCAAAATGGTATTTCTCCTGCACCATCCAACATAACTCTTATCCAACACAACATTTCTCATCCGCCATAATATTTTTGAACCAAGAAAACTTGTCAACAAGCTGTGGTTTTTTTCCCGACTGCTTCATTTCCATCCAGCAAATCTCTTTCTCAACCAATAAGATGGTTTGTTCGTCAGCTCTTTTTTTCCAAACAATTCTTGCCCTGGCCAATGTACACCTATTGGGAATCAGATTCTCTTTCAGAACTGGAAACTTTTCCAGCTTGCAAACTCCCTTTCTCAAATGGTCCCGTTTTTAGACCTGGAAACTTTTCCTGGAACGCGTTGTTCCGGTTCTAAAATCATTTAACTTTTTTTTTTTTTTTAGCAGACTTTTACCACGAACGAATGAACATTTTATTTTTTATTTTTTCTCTCTCTCTCAATCGACATTTTCTTAATCAGCACAATCCCTTTCGTCAACTGGCCATGTTTCCAGCGATGGAAATTCTCTTGTTTGTTTGTTTGTTTGGTGTTTTTACGTTGCATGGGACCAGTGGTTATTCAGCAACGGGACCAACGGCTTTACGCGACTCCCGAACCACGTCGACAGTTACCTTCCATCACCAGAAATACACACCTCTAACACCTCAATGGAATGCCCGAAAATCGAACTCGTGGCCACCCAGGTGGTAGATCAAGACCATACCGATCGCGCCACTGAGGCGTTACGGGAATTCTCTTGCCAAACGAAATCTCTAATCTTTTTTAAACAGGGCTCCTGCTTGGCAGGCGTTTTTGATAATCGATTGCAATCTTGCCAGCAACGAATGTATATATTGAGAAATCTTGAAGAAGGATGATAGGCAGGTGACCATTATCCAACCTAGCTTGAGTTGCACTTCAGGTGAGGGAAAAATATCAGTGAGAAAAAAGACGATATTACCTGAGGTGGTAAACTTCAAATGTTTTTGTCCAATGAGGATTGTCAGTTCCTAGAACGTCTTCATGATAAGAAGTGTATGATGATATGAGTATACACTCTTGTATTGTAGTATGACTATACATTTTGTATTCGAATATGAATATACACTTTTATATTAGAATATGAATATTATCTTCTGAATTATAATTATAATACGAACTATACACGTTTGTACTATAATATGAGTATGCTTTTTTACATTATAATATGAATGTACACTTTTGTAATATAACATGAATATGAACTTTTGTATTATATAGATAAACAATTTTGCACATTATTTCGTATATTTTGTCTTAAAAAAATAACATACACTTTTATATCATACCGAATATACGTTTAAAAAAAATTATAATATGAATTTGCACAATCTTTTGTTCACCACACATTTCCTTTACATATAATTTGAGAGAGAGAGAGAGAGAGAGAGAGAGAGAGAGAGAGAGAGAGAGAGAGAGAGAGAGAGAACTTCCTCATCGTTATCGGAGACGAAGCAATTGATAACTGTTGCTATATCAATGGGCATTCAAGTTTCCCTTATTCTGTGACTGGATTTTCTTCCATAAAAGCTGAATTGCAATTCAGTCTTAACACCCAAAGGTCAAAGGTCAATAATGTCTGGCTAAGAGATGACAGCGCTTTTAAGGGTATATAACATTCCGTTATCGACGTTCGAAATGAATAGTAAATTTTATACCTTCAGGAGGCAACGTAGGCTAATGTATTTACAGAATCTCAGATGGAAAAGGAAAAGTATATGGCATTTTGTTTGGCTTGAAAGCAATATATTCATTTATGGTGTATTCGTTGTTAATAAGAGAGGGTAAAATTCATGTTTGATATGGGTTGGGGGGGGGAGTATGAGTTGTGAAAGGAGAGTCATTTGAATACACCTCCCAGCCAGGATCTTACGATTTCGTAAAAACTCACTTTTCAAGGTCTTATCACGCTAAGCTTAAACTCAGGTAGAGAATTAAACGCCTTGGTCTGTGACGTCACAATAACCACGGTCAGGTCCCCATAACCTATAGCAATCCTACCTACCTACCTTTGCTTTCTACCTTGTTTTTTTTCTGTTATTAAAAACTATCATCTATTTCTTCAGGAAATTCTTTTCACGAAAGCTGAAGAAGGCACACGAACATTTCAACGCATGGCGCTTTGCAGCGATTGAAAAGTGAATCCTTAGAGAGGGGGAAATGGCTCCCATTGGTCTCGAAGACAAGGCGATCAAAACATTCCCGGAGGTCGCGAAGGAAAAACGCAAAGCCATGTCTAGAACAGGTATGATTATGGCCTTCGGAAATGGCAGGTAATTGCTGATCATCTGGGGGAGGAAAGAGAGAGAAATTAGAAGAAGGGAAGAAGATTAAAAGGAAGAGAAAGAGAAGGACGAAGTAAAAGACAGAACACTGTTTTTGATGAGGATCTCCTAGGTGCATGAGAAGTCCTATGGTGCATGAGAAATCCTATGGTGCATGAGAAATACTATGCTAGGTGAGAAAATCTATGGTGTATGGGAAATCCTATAGTCCATGATAATTCTAGGGGTGGTACGAGAAATACTATTGGGCTGGTGAGAAATCCTATTGGTGTATGGGAAATACTATAACCCTAAACTGAGAAATCCTATAGAGCGTGAGAAATCCTATTTGATTTTGATGAGAAATCCTTTGGGGCATGAGAAATAACTATGCTGGATGAGAAATCCTATGGAGAATGAGAAATCCTATGCGGGTTGAAAACCTATGCTGGATGACAATCCTACGCGGATGAGAAATCCTATTGTTGCCTAACTGTCACTAACAATAAATAATCGTGGAAACAAGGAAACTTGAATTTATTGTAGAAAGGAGTCATTTTAAAGAAAAGATTGACAGATTCCAAGATTTAGGAATACCTGTTATTGGCCACGACCAAGTTTAATATAGATAAGTAAAGTACAAGTAATTACTGTTAGCTTATTTTTCGCTTACTCGGGGAGTAAGCCTATAAAGTATTTTGTTGTTGTTCGGGGTGGGGTGGGGGGGGGGGGGGAGGGGTAGGAAAGCCCTATGAGAAAACCTTAAAAGGTTTGAGAAAGGTTTTTCGCGTTGCGTTAAAGATACAGGAATTTGAGGATAGGAGATTTACGTTTTCTATATCAGAACAGAAATGTAAAGAAAATGAATAGTGAGCATATTAAACAGCACAGAACAATTATTTCTAGTAAAACATAACGTACTTATTTTAATGTTCGTTGGTGAAACAACGCTTTATTTTGACCGTAGATTTCAGCACGTGCCCAGAGTGAGCTGGAGGTCGGATCACGGCCTTGTTACTTATGAAGTAGATTCGAAGTTAAATCCAAAAAAAAGTTTTTTTTTTTTGTTTTTTTTTTTTCTTTTTGTCAGGAAAAAAATATTGACACCATCTGACTAACGCCCAACTGGATCCAATAGAAAATGAACGGCAATAACAGAGTATTTGGCTAAAAATAATATAATCATCATCAATAGCTTATATTACAAAAGCTTATGAGCAACGGTACTGTGACATGAATAAGATTAGAATTGGAAAATACGACGCGGAAATACTCTCTTTGCATTGACACCCGGAAATGCGAGCGAAACCACTCGGTGGCGCTGTTAGCCGCGGCTTTTAATGTCAAGTCTTTGTGCGAGTTCCACTTCTCGCTCTTCATGATGATGATAATGACATAGTCTTTGATGTAGCGGAACTAGGATGAGCAGCAGCTAAGTAGATTTAAGTCTGTGAGAAGCAATGAGATACTAACTGTGTTTGTGAGAGAGAGAGAGAGAGATGACGAGAGAGAGAGACTTACCTTACCTTACAGACCTTACATCTTGTTCGGGTTGCCCCAGGTCCCTCAGTATGAGGCACCTCTAATGTCTACCAGAGAGTTGCTAGTACTCTTCCGGTATATTTTGCATCTTCCAATTTTTGGATGGTCTGGGATGCAGTTTAGATATTTGTCGAGCTTATTCTTAAACACATCTACGCTCACTCCTGTTATATTCCTCAGATGAGCTGGCAACGCATTGAATAGACGCTGCATATCTGATGCTGGTGCGTAGTGGATTAATGTCCTGTGTGCTTTCCTTATTTTTTCCTGGTTATCGTTTTTGGGCACTATTAATCTACCTCTGCTTGCTCTTTCTGATATTTTTAGCTCCATGATGTTTTCAGCTATTCCTTCTATCTGTTTCCATGCCTGAATTATCATGTAGCGTTCTCTCTCCTTTCTAGACTATATAATTTTAAGGATTGTAGTCTTTCCAGTAGTCAAGGTCCTTAACTTCTTCTATTCTAGCTGTAAAGGACCTTTGTACACTCTCTATTTGCGCAATATCCTTTTGATAGTGTGGGTACCATATCATATTGCAATATTCAAGTGGACTACGAACATATGTTTTATAAAGCATAAATCATGTGTTCAGCTTTTCTTGTTTTGAAATGCCGTAGCAACATTCCCATTTTGCTTTACATTTTGCCAATAGAATTGCTATTGATCGTTGCATAACATGTTCCTATTCATCATCACACCAAGGTCTTTAACTGCTTCCTTATTTATGATTGTCTCATTATTAGGTTCCCTATATGCATATAGCTTTCCTTTTCTGTTCTCCATAGTTTATTGATTCAAATTTATCAGAGTTAAATACCATCCTATTTACCTCTGCCCAATCATATACTTTGTTAAGGTCTCTTTGTAGCGCGTTCCTATCTTCATCCTAAGTAATTTCTCTACTTATTCTTGTGCATCGGCGAAACTAACTACTCACTACCAAGTCCTTAACATTACTGTCTATGTCTGCGATCATAATAACAAACAGTAATGCAGCTAAACACCGTACCTTGTGGCACACCGGGAAATTACCTTAGCTTCATCCGAGATTTCTCATCGTTTGCAATAACTATCTGTTTTCTGTTTGTGTAAAAATTCTTTTAACCATCTTCCTACTATATCCACTATATTATGTTTTTCTAATTTTCTTCGCTAATATATTATGGTCTACCTTGTCAAAAGCTTTTGCAAAGTCTAGATAAACCACATCTGTTTCATTTCCGCTTTTCATATTTTTTGTAAATGTTTTCACGGTTGACTAACAGTTGGGTTTGTGTACTTTTTCCGGGTACGAAACCATGTTGTCCTATAAATTAAACGAGATTATTTTTTATTAAATGTTTCATAATATTTTTCTTCATTACCCTTTCATACACTTTCATAATATGTGATGTTAGACTCACAGGCCTATAATTACTTGCCTCTAGTCTTGATCCCACTTTTGAATGTAGGGGTAATATATGCTAATTTGTGCTCATCATTAAATCGTGCCTGTGTCTACACTTTCTCTTAATAATATTGCAAGTGGCTTTGCGATAGAATGAACTACTTTCTTTAACAAAATAGTAGGAACTCCATCAGGCCCTGCTGCAGCTCCATTTTTAATTTCATTAATAGCCTGCACAATATCAGCTTCATTACTATCTATGTCAGGCTAGATATTCACTATTTTCGTCCCTTACTTCTATATCATTATCTTCATTTATCTATTCTTTAGGGTAGGGTGAATTCTTCTCTTATATCGTTCTGCCAATATGTTGCAAATTTCCTTTTTATCATTCGTTAATCTCCCTTCAATTCTTAGAGGGCCTATTTCTATCCTTCTTTTATTCATCTTTTTTCGCGTATGAGTGTATAGTTTGGGTTTTGCTTGATATTTATTAAGGTTTTTTCTTCCAAGTCCCGTTTTTCATTTTCTTTTGATTGTATAATCTTTTGTTCTGCATTTTCTATGTTATTTTTAGTTCTATAACTTTCCATGCATTTTTTTTCTATTGCAAGACCTTTTTTCCACTTTCTGATTTTCTGGAACAAGATCCTTCTGTCTCTTGGTATGCATGATGATGTTTATTTTTTCTTCTTCGGTATATATTTATCCACTATTTTCTCTAATATTTTATATAATATCTCCGTATTTACCCCTTATGTCATCACTTACGAAATGTTTATCCCAATCTTTGTTTAATTCTTCATTTATTTCTGACCATTTTATATTTTTATGTAGAAGTGTATTTTCCATATCTTGACCCATTTTATTATTTTACTGTAGAAGTTGTATTTTCCAACATTTCCCCACTGTTATTTCTTGTTATCTCTCTTTTCACTTGCTTTGGAATGGACTGTTTAATTCTATGACATTGTCTGAAGTACTCGCATTATCTATTATTTCTTTAACATCATTCATCTCGTTCACATACTAGGTCTAAAGTATTTTCCTTTCTTGTTGGCAGGTGACTTATTTGTTGAATGTTGTATTCTAGTAGCATATCTAATAGCTTTTTTTTCGAATTGCCTCTTATCTTCTGCACTACTATTACTCTCTTTTTTATATGTAGAAGCACAACCACAATCTCCTATTCGTTCTTCTTTCCAGTTTACGAAAGGAAAGTTGAAGTCTCCCAGATAGGAGAATAGTCCAGTCCTTGTGATTTTGTTTCTACATATATCATCCAATTTTTCTATTATTAAGTCAAACTCTTTAGTATTAGGAGGTCTCTATATTACTATGTTCATTAATTTTTCAGATTCAAATTCTACCGCTATAGTTCACATTCTGAGGTTTCTATATTTCTCATATATTTTCCTTGTTTTTTGTTTTTTGTCTTTCACCGTATATTGTGGTTCCCCCATTGATTCTATTTTTTCTATCTGATCTATAAGTTTGGAACCCTTTTATTTGATCATCATTCCCAGTCTCTTGGGAATACCAGATTTCACTTATATTCTTATATCTATTTTCTTTTCAATTTGGGTTAGTTCTTCTAAGTACTCTATTTTTCTTTTTGAGTTACTCGTAACTAAACCCTGCGCATTCATCACAATGATGGTTTGCGTGTTTTCTCCTTCATTTAATATGGGTAATAATAAGGATTTTCCCATGTCTCTTTCCAGTTCTGGTATGTTGTTCTTTTTTTCATTTCCAGAAAAGTCTGACATTAAAAAATCCAACTTTTCCATAATATTTGATCTTCCTTCATCATAATTATTCATTTTGTGTCTAAATCTGCAATTTTCTCCGTATCTGCAATATCCTCTTGCATAATAAAATACAGTTATTATCTCTTGAGTAGAATCTTGGAGCTGAGGCTTTGAAATTTTTTTTTGACATCTCTGCATATCTCATTGGATGGCTTGCTTTTTTCTTTTACCTGATATTTTTTATTACTCTCTTTATTGTTTCTTTCTTATTTTTGTATTTTATTACTTGATTGATTATTTATTTGATTATAATTCATGGCTACAGGTGCATATTTTATATTTTTGTCGAACGACTTACATCCTTTTCCTTCTTTTAGGTTTTTGCATATTTTTGGAGTTTTGGGATGCAGATCTCTGCAATCATCATCATAGCCATCTAGGTATGCACATTTACCATATATTTCATAGTTGTGACATACCTTAGGATGTTTGTAGTAACATCTTTCTCCAAATCTGCAATTCCCTCTTTTCAAAAGGTTGCAGACCTTTGTCTTTTTTTGTCTATTTTTTCCTCTTTCCCGTCATTGTGTAGATCTGGGTAGAGCCTCTTCGGGATTTTCTTTTATTTTGGGTGTTGTCATATCGTCATTTATTTCTTCCGTAAGTATGCTATTTTATTATTGAATCATATGTAGTATCAATGAGTATCTCTGCATCCATACTTTTATCTTGTTCTTTGTTTTCCTTATTTTTTTCTGTCATTTCAGTTTTGTTTACTTCTCTTCCGTTTCCCTCTTTTTCTTCTTCTCCTTCTTCTTCATCTCCTCAAACTATTTGTACATTCAATCTAGATTTAATAACATTGTCTATCCATGATAGACATGTTAGGCAAAATATTCTGGTATCTTTTCTCATATCTTGCATTACCTCAGCACATTGTGGATGGGTCGGAATGTTGCATGCAACGCACTTTTATTTTCTGATTAGGTTTTTTTGGATTAACTATGCTATACCACACCTTACACAGTTTGCATGTTTTTGGCATTCTTTTTCCTAATGCATCAATTAGGATATTCACAATGT
The DNA here is from genome assembly GCF_015104395.2 of Macrobrachium nipponense. Lineage (NCBI taxonomy): Eukaryota > Metazoa > Arthropoda > Malacostraca > Decapoda > Palaemonidae > Macrobrachium > Macrobrachium nipponense. The sequence continues at coordinate 2,596,887 of NC_061098.1, read as the reverse complement.
TCACCTTATTCATTTTCTTTGTCGGAATATGTTGGGTTTATGTATATTTTCTTTATGAGTCTCTTGACCACTGGATTTGTTTTATTTGGAACTTCTTCAATTTATTTTCATGTTTTTCATTGATTTGTTTCCAGTTTGAAGGATTATATCCTTAATATATATATATATATATATATATATATATATATATTATATATATTATATATATATATATATATATTATATATATACTATATAATATATACTATATATAGATATATATATATATATATATATATATATATAATATATATATATATATATATATATATATATATATATATATATATAGCAGAGAGAGAGAGAGAGAGAGAGACAGAGAGAGGAGAGAGAGAGAGAGAGGCGAGGCCCTAGAAATGATATTCTGGTACGTGTATGGTCTGACGAAACTGAGAATAAGGAATGACCTAGACAATTCTGACTGATATATACTTTTTTTCGATATATATTAGTTTGCTTTTAATTTTGTTTTATGAAGCTCTTCAAGCATCAGTGCTCCATTGAGCCCGGAAATGAATTTGACAAAGGGCATCGTTCAATTTCGCGGTTAAAGGTTAAGTGTTTTTCATGATTGAATTTCTCTTCATCACTGATATTTCGTTCGTGAGTTAATTAAAAGGGGTTTTCTTTACCGTTTGCGGACAGATACATAATCTTTAGAAAAGTAAGAAAGAAAGGCATGGCTTTCATCTTGTTTTCGTTCTATGGCAATCTAATTTGCTTTTTTCTTTAGTAAAAACTGGGTAATTTTTAATTTTTAAACTTTTTTTTATTTCCGGAGCAAATTTTTTTTTCATATATTAAGAATAAAAAGTAATTCTAATATCTAAAAACAGGGACCCACCCCGCCCCCTCCAAAAATAAATGAATTTAAAAGAAAAAACGTAGTCAGTCCTTTTCCAGTAATCAAATTTGTGTGAGGCTAGGGTCCTCGTGCCAAAAATAATATATTGATATACACTGAAATCACTAGATAGTCCCATTTGCTTAATTTCCTATAACATTCTGATTCAGCTTATCTCAAAGATACATTCAATAATATGAATATGCATCTGATTTACGAGAATAAAAGACTGGCAAAAATAAAAAAAAAATCTTTCGACGTTTGCAGGAATTAGTTTTGTCCACTAAGCTGCAAAATGCAAACATTTCTGTTGAAAACTCTACAACCATCAGGTAGCCCCAATAACCGTTGGACTCGTCTGGTCTAAAGCAAAATAACGGCGAAGCCTCGTAAGTCAACTGGCCTTTTACAGAAGCTCCGGCTTTGAGCGCGAGTGGAGTCATGCTGGGAGAGCAGGAGGTCCCAAATGAATTCGTCAGATTCCTGCGGGTGCGTCTGAACGGCCATTCTTAACATCTGGTTAATGTAGTTATGAATGTATAAGGCTCTGTCAGATTTGATATTTTGGAGTGATTTTCTAGAGAATTTGCACGTCCGGGATTCGGGGTCGGTTGGATATATGATAAATAACGGCGATTTTTTTTCTTCGAAATCAAACTATAATATGAATTAACATATTGCCAATTCTGGTAACGAATAAAAATAATATATATTACATTCAGTCTCTTCTAAAGAGAGCACTCTATGCAAGTTTTGAAATGCCCAGATTAGTAAAAAATTGCCGCAAATGAACACGTTTTTCCAATCCCGTTACCCCATTAGAAGTGATAAAGTAAGTGAACTTGGCAGTCTTGATAACTTTGCAAACAAATTATGACATTGAAGCCTCTTGAGTTTAATGAATGGTTTCCGAGTAAAGTTGTTTTAGCTTTGAATATTACTACCATCAAATTTAAAAACTTTTTTTTAAAGGAATTTTGGATATAAATTAAAACATACGCCTTATCTCAATTATCACATAAATGAAATGTCAAAGTCAGATTTTGCAAAAAAGAAATAAATAAATAAATAAATAAAAATTAATAAAAAAAAATAAACAAACAAAAATAAAAAAAAATAAAAATAAAAACCATAATCTTTTGAATTTACGTTTCATTAGTTTTTGTGATATTTGTGACCAAATGGAATATAACTTTGAATATACACTAACAGAACGTTTTACCTTGAGAGTAAAATATCCACTTCAGTTACAGCATTCAAGACAACCAAGTCTTGAGAATATAAATATTTTAAGAGCTGCTAAATGTTATCAGAATGAATGGCTGCCATTAGTAATTCGAGTAGAGGACTTCCTTTAAAAGTATTCTAAAAGTTTCCCTGATGCTCAGAGACAATTGTAACCTCACTGCCGCCATTATGCATCTCAAATGACGTCCATTTTTTTGCTGTTTATTCGAAACAAGGTAAAGAAGGTCTTATTTCGCAAACAAGTCTCTCACCTCCTGCGAGTCTTCCCACGTATCTATTTCAAGAGGGCTCACATCACATGAAATATGTCATGTGAAACGTCCGCGCAATAGTTGTTCCCCCGCGCTGGGAAAAAAAGTATTATGGGGTGTGGCGGCTGGGGGGGGGGGGGGGTGGGGGGGGGGGGGGTATAGTACACAGCAGAAGGAGGCGTATAAGATCTTAACGTAGTTCTCAGAGTTCGTAAGAGATCTTACCAGGTTTCGTAAGAGTGGCAATACGTCCAGGTAAAAGTGCTAGGTCTAAACGAGCCATTCAGAGTTCACGCTTGTGTTCTTAAATTGTGCTCGCTAGAGGTTTCTCCCCCGGTTCTTATTCCCAGGAAAAAAAGAAAAAGAAAAAAAAGAAAAAATGAGAGAGTGTGGAGAATAAGTACTCCAATTTCCCGAGGAGGAAGGCCGCTGTTATTGATTCTTTCGCATTCATTTTCCATTGAGTGGTTTTCTTTGTGAGGGTCTTGGGGGCCTTATACCGAGAAAAGTTGAGGAAGATTGAAAGAGGAGAGCTTTTCAAGCTTTTCTGAATGTGATGTTTATAATATAATTTTGATTTCGTTTTGTTATCATTATCCAAATATTTCAAGTCCAATTTGTTTTTTTTGACAGTCGTGGAAACATTTTGACAGTGTTTTCCTGTCTTATATATATATATATATATATATATATATATATATATATATATATATATATATATATATATATATATATATATATTATATATATATATATATACATATACACACACATATATATATATACATATACACACACATATATATACATATATATATATATATATAGATAAATATATATATATATATATATATATATATATATATATATATATATATATATATATATAACTAGAATCATTCGTAGACTGTAATCTTCTTGTTCAAAATAATCCAAAATAGTATTTTTCATCCAACATGGCATTTCTCATCACCATAGTTTGCTCATCGAGTAGAGTATTTCTTTTCCAACTGATTTTCATTCACTATAGTATTTCTCAACCAAATGGTATTTCTCCTGCACCATCCAAAATAACTCTTATCCAACACAACATTTCTCATCCGCCATAATATTTTTGAACCAAGAAAAACTTGTCAACAAGCTGTGGTTTGTTATTTTCCCGACTGCTTCATTTTCCATCCAGCAAATCTCTCTCTCAAACCAATAAGATGGTTTGTTCGTCAGCTCTTTTTTTTTTTTTTTTTTTTTTTTTTTTTTTTTTTTTTTTTTTTTTTTTTCCAAACAATTCAGCCCTCTTTTTTCAAACATTCTTAGCCTCCCTGGCCAATGTACACCTATTGGGAATCAGATTCTCTTTCAGAACTGGAAACTTTTTTCCAGCTTGCAAAACTCCCCTTTCTCAAATGGTCCCACGTTTTTAGACCTGGAAAACTTTTCCTGGAACGCGTTGTTCCGGTTCTAAAATCATTTAACCTTTTTTTTTTCTTCTTCTTCTTTTTTTTTTTTTAGCAGACTTTTACCACGAAACGAATGAACTTTTATTTTTTATTTTTCTCTCTCTCTCAATCAACATTTTCTTAATCAGCACAATCCCTTTCGTCAACTGGCCATGTTTCCAGCGATGGAAATTCTCTTGTTTGTTTGTTTGTTTGGATGGTGTTTTTCCGTTGCATGGAACCAGTGGTTATTCAGCAACGGGCGGGAACCAACGGCTTTACGTGGCTCTCGAACCATGTCGACAGTTTACTTCCATCACCAGAAACTACACATCTCTAACACCTCAAGGGAATGCCCGAGAATCGAACTCGCGGCCACCGAGGTGGTTAAATCAAGACCATACCGATCGCGCCACTGAGGTGCGCTACGGAATTCTCTTGCCCAACGAAACCTCTGCTCTTTTTCAAACGTGGGCTCCTGCTTGACAGGGGTTTTTGATAATCGATTGCAATCTTGCCAGCAACGAATGTATATATTGAAGGAAATCTTGAAGAAGTTTGCACTTCAGGTGAGGGAAAATATCAGTGAGAAAAAGAGCGATTTTACCTGAGGTGGTAAAGCTTCAAATGTTTTTGTCCAATGAGGATTGTCAGCTCCTAGAACGTCTTCATGATAAGAAGTGTATTATGATATTGAGTATACACTCTTGTATTGTAGTATGACTATACATTTTGTATTCGAATATGAAATATACAACTTTTATATTAGAATATGAATATTATCTTCTGAATTATAATTATAATATGAATATACACTATTGTACTATAATATGAGTATGCTTTTTTACATTATAATATGAATGTACACTTTGTAATATACATGAAAATGACCTTTTGTATATGGATAAACACTTTTGCACATTATTTCGTATATTTTCTGTCTTAAAAAATAACATACTTTTATATCATACCGAATATACATTTAAAAAGAAAAAAATTCATAATAATGAATTTGCACAATCTTTTGTTCACCTACACATTTCCTTTAAATATAATTTCCTTTACATAATAAGAGAGAGAGAGAGAGAGAGAGAGAGAGAGAGAGAGAAACTTCCCCATCGTTATCGGAGACGAAGCAATTGATAACTGTTGCTATATCAATGGGCATTCAAGTTTCTCTTATTCTGTGACTGTGGATTTTCTTCCACAAAAGCTGAATTGCAATTCAGTTCTTAACACCAAAGGTCAAAGGTCAATATTGTCTGGTTAACAGATGACGAGCCTTTTTTAAGGGTATATGACAACATTCCGTATCGACGTTCGAAATGAATAGTAAATTTTATACCTTCAGAGGCAAAACGTAGGCTAATGTATTTACAGAATCTCAGATGGATGGAAAAGGAAAAGTATATGGTATTTTGTTTGGCTTGAAAGCAATATATTCATTTATGGTGTATTCGTTGTTAATAAGAGAGGGTAAAATTCATGTTTGATATAGGGTGGGGGGAGGTATGAGTTGTGAAAGGAGAGTAATTTGAATACACTCCTGCCAGCGATCTTAAGATTTCGTAAACTAACTTCAAGGTCTTATCACGCTAAGCTTAAACTCAGGTAGAGAATTAAACAGCTTGGTCTGTGACGTCACAATAACCACAGTCAGGTCCCCATAACCTATAGCAATCCTACCTACCTACTTTTGCTTTCTACTTTGTTTTTTTTCCGTTATTAAATACTATTATCTATTTCTTCAGGAAAATAATAGTCACATTAAAAAAAACTATATTTCAGTATATTAAATAATCATGAGCGAGTTCTAAAGAACATTCTAAACAACGATATGAATATATTTCTAGAATTATACACATTGAACAAATCTCCTATACTCTCTAGACGTTGGGTAACTTGACCTTTTGAGTTATAAAAAAAAAGAACGTATGTCAGTCTAATATTGAGTTTAACTAAATTAATTAAAATAGCTTTTATTTTCAAGTGGTCACCAGAGACTTGGCCTTAAAATCCTTGGCAAAAGCATCCCGGCATTGAACAAGAGACTACGATGAATACTGTGTTAATATTCTTGAGAACTCGCTCCATTAAAGAACAGGTGTTCAAGAAGAGGCCCTCGTCTGTATTAGCCTCGTCCGCAAAGAAGCCTCTCCGAGTATTCCCACGTACCCACAACCATGGGGCTCATATCACATGGAATATTGCTCGTGGGGACATTTATTTCTTCGTGTGGCGCTGTATCCCTACCGCTTAGGAGGTGAGCGGGGGCAAGGAGGCAGACCAGATCTTTCCAGTCGTTCCGAGTTCGTGTGGGCCTCTTAATAGCGCTCATTGAGAGAGGCACACCAATGTTCCAGGAGAAGATACAAGATTCTTAAACTGGAATTCAGAGTTCGCTTGTCTCTCCTCCTCCGTTCGCGAAGAGTTTCGTCGTTTCTTATTGACGAGAAAAGGAGACTTTTTTTTTTTTGTTTTGTTTTGGTTTTGAATTTAATGGCGGAGGGACGCTGAGGTAGCCTCGTAAGACTGTTTATCTTGAAGCGCGTATCATTGAAAGTATTTGCGTCATTTCAAGATGCAACGTTGAGAGAAGGCAAGACCAAACGAGTAAATGATATAACTAATATATTATTATTATTATTATTATCATTCATTATTATTATTGAAAGGGGGAAAAAACAAATCCCAGTCATGTTTGGGTTACAAATGTATTAAAAAATCAATCTGTATAGATTTATTTTTAAATATATTTGTACCCATACATGGCAGTTGATTCTATTTTTTCCATTTCAAGACTCACGCTACTAAGAGTAAATCTCAATCATTGTTATTATTCGCAGTTTATTCGACAAGTCGTTGCTCCCACATCAAGTTATTGCTGTGGGAATCAAGGGGAAGTGTAAGGGATACTAAATCAAAATCGCCTCTTAAGGATCCTCATAGAAAACGGGTTCACAGAACCCGTCTTTATATTAGTCTCTTATTATACGACAATATTATTCTGCTTAATAAGAGAGGATAACGTATATCTTGAGGTACATTTAAAGGGTATTTTTCATAAAAGTTATCCAAAGGGTAGATCTGAGATGCCGATTTTTGAGAATTCTCTTCGGTACTACGAGATCGTCCTATATATCAGGAGCAGAATTTCTGTTACTAAAATGAAATTCTTCATTAAAAAGACAAAATACATTTCGTAAAATACTTCCTAATTTTGTTTTTTATTTTCAATTAAATAAAATGGAAGATAGAATACTTTATGTCAACCGACTCATTAGAGGACTTGGCGTCTTGCTGATGGATCATCATGAGATTACGTTAGGATTTTCATTTGTAAATATTGATCATTTCTGATCTGACTTCGTCAATGACCTTTGTGGTTTTAGTTTGGGGTGGGGGGGGGGGGTGGGTGGATGGAGGGGGGGAGAGAGAGGAGGGGCGATTATGATGGTCACAAACACCTGGAACACATAACAAATAATTGGGCGAATAATGTGTGCAATAGAAGTGAGTCTCTCTCTCTTTCTCTCTCTCTCTCTCTCTCTCATCTCTTCCTGCTTCAGGTCACAGCGTTATCCCCTTTAGTGTGACCTTATGACCTAAGGTCGAGAACTGTATTCTTTTTCTCTCCATCTTCTATTTTCTCTTGGCTCTTAAATGCCATGTGTGCATTACAACTCCATTCCAGAGCCTCAGTATAGTACACTATTAGCATGCCAAAATATTCGGGCTCCTTCTCTCAGCCATTACACACACTTATCAGCACACCAAAATAATCAGAATCTCTTCTCTCTCTCTGTTGAGAGAGAGAGAGAGAGAGAGAGAGAGAGAGAGAGGAGAGAGAGAGAGAGAGAGAGCATCTTACAGTTATTCCAGAGCCTCATTACACACTATCAGTACCAAAATAAACAACCCCCCCCTCTCTCTCTCTCTCTCTCTCACAAGGACTGGACTATTCTCCTATCTGGAGACTTCAACTTTTCCTTCGTAGACTGGAAAGAACGAATAGGAGATTGTGGTTGTACTTATACATATAAAAAAGAGAGTAATAGTAGTGCAGAAGATAAGAGGCAATTTCGAAAAGCTATTAGATATGCTACTAGAATACAACATTCAACAAATAAATCACCTGCCAACAAGAAAGGAAAATACTTTAGACCTAGTATTGTGAACGAGGTGAATTATGTTAAAGAAATAATAGTTTATAATGCGAGTATTTTCCAGACCATAATGTCATAGAATTAACAGTCCATTCCAAACGCAAGTGAAAACAGAGATAAGCAAGAAATGAAAAAGTGGGAAGGATATGGAAAATACAACTCTACAGTAAAAATATAAAATGGTCAGAAAATAAATGAAGAATTAAACAAAGATTCGGGATAACATTTTCGTAAGTGATGACATAAGGGTAAATACGGAATATTATATAAAACATATAGAGAAAATAGTGGATAAATAATATACCGAAGAAGAAAATAAACATCAGTCATGCATACCAAAAGACAGAAGGATCTTTTTCCAGAAAATCAGAAAGTGGAAAAAAGGTCTGCAAAAGATGCATGGAAAGTTATAGAACTAAAAAGTGAGATAGAAAAATGCAGAAACAACAAAGATTATACAATCAAAGAAAATAAAAAACGGGACTTGGAAGAAAAAACCCTAATAATATCAACGCAAAACCCAAACTATTATACTCATCACGAAAAAAGATGAATAAAAGAAGAATAGAAATAGGCCCTCTAAAGAATTGAAGGGAGATTAACGAGTGAAAAAAAAGGAAATTTGCAACATATTGGGGCAGAACGATATAAGAGAGAATTCACCCTAGAATAGATAATGAAGTAAAATGATATATAAAAGTAAGGAACGCAAATAAGTGAATATTAGCTGACATCAGTTATTAAAAATGAAAAGCTGATAATGTGCAGGCTATTAATGAAAGTTAAAAATGGAGGCTCGCAGCGGGGCACCCTGATGGCAGTTCCCCTGCTATTTTGTTTTGTTAAAGAAAGTAGTATCTACGCAAAGCCACTTGCAATATTAATGATTAAGACAAAGGCTGTAAGATACAGGCCACGATTTTATGATGAGCCAACACGGTAAATTAGCATTATATTACCCCTACATTCAAAAGTGGATCAAGACTAGAGGCAAGTAATTATAGGCCTGTGAGTCTAACATCACATATTATGAAGTGTATGAAGGGGTAATGAAGAAAAATATTATGAAAACATTTAATAAAAAATATCTGTTTAATATAGGACAACAAGGGTTTCGTCCCGGAAAAAGTACACAAACCCAACTGTAGTCTACCGTGAAAACATTAACAAAAATAATGAAAAGCGGAAAATGAACAGATGTGGTTTATCTAGAACTTTGCAGCAAAAGCTTGTGACAAGGTAGACCTATAATATTAGCAAAGAAAATTAGGAAACATAATACCCCCCCATAGTGGATAAAAGTAGGAATAGGATGGTTCAAAAAAATTTTTAAACAACAGAAAACAGTAGTTATTGCAAAAACGTATGAGAAAATCGATGAAGCTAAGGTAATTTCCGGTGTGCCACAAGGTACGGTGGTGTTAGCTGCATACTGTTTTGTTATTATGATCGCAGACAGTAATGTTAAGGACTCGGTAGTGAGTAGTTTCGCCGATGACAACAATAAGTAGAGAAATTACTTAGGATGAAGATAGGAACGCGCTACAAAGAGACCTTAACAAAGTATATGATTGGGCAGAGGTAAATAGGATGGTATTTAACTCTGATAAATTTGAATAAATAAACTATGGAGACAGAGAAGGAAAGCTATATGCATATAGGGGGACCTAATAATGAGACAATCACAATATGGAAGCAGGTTAAAGACCTTGATGTGATGATGAATAGGAACATGTTATGCAACCGATCAAATAGCAATTCTATTGGCAACAAAATGTAAAGCAAAAATGGGAATGTTGTTACGGCACTTCAAACAAGAAAAGCTGAACACATGATTATGCTTTATAAAACATATGTTTGTAGTCCACTTGAATATTGGCAATATGATATGGTACCCACACTATCAAAGGATATGCGCAAATAGAGAGTGTACAAAGGTCCTTTACAGCTAGAATAGAAGAAGTTAAGGACCTTGACTACTGGGAAAGACTACAATCCTTAAATTATTATATCTAGAAAGGAGAAGAGAACGCTACATGATAATTCAGGCATGGAAACAGATAGAAAGGAATAGCTGAAAACTCATGGAGCTAAAAAATATCAGAAAGAGCAAGCAGAGGTAGATTAATAGTGCCCAAAACTATACCAGGAAAAATAAGGAAAGCACACAGGACATTAATCCACTACGCACCAGCATCGATAATGCAAGCGTCTTAGTTCAATGCGTTGCCAGACTCATCTGAGGAATATGAACAGGAGTGAGCGTAGATGTGTTTTTAGAATAAGCTCGACAAATATCTAAACTGCACCCCTAGACCATCCAAGATTGGAAGATGCAAAATATACCGGAAGATGTACTAGCAACTCTCTGGTAGACATTAGAGGTGCCTCACACTGAGGGACCTGGGGCAACCCGAACAAGATGTAAGTCTGTAAGGTAAGGTTCCTCTCTCTCTCTCCAACGAACCATAACTAAACTTCAGGTTTTTGGATTTTGTGGAGACTAAATCGAAGGTATTACACGTTACTTCTAACGCCCTATTTGACTCCACCTCTCCAGCAATCGACCATTCTTGATAACCAGCGTTTTCTCAGTCACAACTCTTCTCAGGGGAGATATATTTCTACACACTGTCTCAAAATGTTCTTTGACGTAGCGTCTGGGAGCCCCACAGAGAGAGAGAGAGAGAGAGAGAGAGAGAGAGAGAGAGAGGCCTTCTTCCTTCCTACTTAAGCCGGCTATTATTTACGACCGACCAGAGAGGCTTCCGTTTATGAAGAGGCATTATGTTAATGCCTTATTCCTCCAAACCCTTCGCACTTTGCCCGAGGCTTACTTCGTATAAGCTACAGGTACCCGACAAAGGGCTGCGATCTCTCTCTCTCTCTCTCTCTCTCTCTCTCTCTCTCTCTCTCTCTGGAATGCGATTATAAACGCTTTTTCCATCTTCTTTTCCGAGGAGACCCTCGAACGGGATGTGGGTGGTAGTGTCTCTAGCGTATTTCGTCTTGGTATTTTGTGATGGATGTACATTGTACTATACAACTGTTCTTCAAGGACGGAGATTTGAGAACTATTTTTCCGGAGGTGCTTTGGGGGGGGGGGGGGGGGGTTTGTTTGGGTAGTTTGGCCACCATCAGCGCACCTCACGTGGTGCAATGTAGGCCTTACTTAGGGGGTCTTTGCAGCGTCCCTTCGTCCCGTGGCTGGAACCTCTTTTTTCGTTCCTTTCATTGTTCCTCCGTTCATATTCCCTTTCTTCCACCTGACTGTCCACCCTCTCTAACAATAGTTTCACTTTCCTCCTGTTACACCTTTCAAACGTTCTTACTATTAATTTCCCATTCAGTGCTGAATGAACTCGTAGGTCCCACCGCTCGTCCTTTACTATTATTTAAGAACAGAGGGACTTTACACAAGATACCGAAGAATTTCATTGTCAAGGAAAACAAGTCCATTGGCGCTTGGCATCGCGTGACTTTTCCACAAAACGAAATAAATAAACAAGACACGCCATTATTCACGAACGGGTGAATAAGACGTAACACCAGAATATTTCATTGTGAAAGAATTGATTGTCAAATGCCTGCTTGTGCTTGAAATGGGATGATTTTAACACGAAACAGAATAAATAAACAAGGCTATCCATATGGCTATTCCGTCACATAGCTTATTAGCCTTGAAGAGATGAAAATAAGACGTATGTAAATTTATCTTACCAAAATACCTCAGTGTTTTCTCTCGCCTTTTTCTCTCTTCCGGGTTTAAGCTAATCATTGTCTCTTTCACGTTTTTCCTAATATGATACCTCTTTGTAACATACAAGAAGGTTTTCCTAATATAATAGCTCTTTGTAACATACAAGAAGTTTTTCCTAATATAATACCTCTTTGTAACATACAAGAAGTTTTTTCCTAATATAATACCTCTTGTAACATATAAGTTTTTCCGAATTTTTATAAATACCTCCTTTGTAACATACAAGAAGGTTTTTCCTAATATAATACCTCTTTTGTAACATACAAGAAGTTTTTCCTAATATAATACCTCTTTGTAAACATACAAGAAGGTTTTCCTAATATAATACCTCTTTGTCATACAAGAAGGTTTTCCTAATATAATAGCTCTTTGTAACATACAAGAAGTTTTTCCTAATATAATACCTCTTTGTAACATACAAGAAGGTTTTCCTAATATAATACCTCTTTGTAACATACAAGAAGGTTTTCCTAATATATACCTCTTTTGTAACATACAAGAAGTTTTTTCCCAATATAATTCCTCTTTGTAACATACAAGAAGTTTTCCTGATATAATACCTCTTTGTAACATACAAGAAGTTTTTATAATATAAATACCTCTTTGTAACATACAAGAAGTTTTTTCCTAATATGATAACCTCTTTGTAACATACAAGAAGTTTTCCTAAATAATACATCTTTGTAACATACAAGAAGGTTTTCCTTATATAATACCTCTTTGTAACATACAAGAAGACTGTGCTAATTAGTGTCTTTATATTTTTTTTTTATTTTTTTTATGGTTTTACAGATCTTTCAGAGTGAGTGACGTCTTTCTTTAGAGGCTTATGATAAAGACTGTCAATTGAAATGTTAAGGATTTGGGTAATGAGAAATTCAATTTTGTTCCTTTGTTTCCATTGAATAATGAAGATTTTGGCTGTCGATTCTTTGTGGTCTCGGTGGCATTGGAAAGAATGTAACTTAATTAAAGAAAATGCATATAATCTCGACGCATCTGTGGGATATTTTCTAGCTGGCAACTGTAGATTTTACTTAGTACTGTTAAGTGACTTAGTATTCCCGACTAATTCAAACTCCCAATTCGGACAAGCGGACGTTCATCAAACGAATGCCCTGTTATAAGCCCAGAAACTGATCTTGTAGGGGGTTGAAGGAGGTGGGGATGTAAGGAGAGGAGGTTGGTCATCGGCGGTCCTATACGCGTTTCAGATCCGTTTTTGATTGTATGATATTGCATCGTTTGATGTCGTCGTCTGCGTAATAGCGCACGGAACTGACACAGGGGCGGAGCAATTGCACAGTTTTCGGAGAGAGAGAGAGAGAGAGAGAGAGAGAGAGAGAGAGAGAGAGAGAGAGAGAGTTTTTCCCAATTTCAAAGCGATTTTCCGGCTAACTCTCCACACACACACACACACACACTGGTGATTCCTTTAGGAATGAAGGAAGTTTCTCCTTTATCTCTCTCTCTCTCTCTCCTCTCTCTCTCTCTCTCTCTCTCTCTCTCCTCCGGAAATGGATTCTAGGTCTCTGTCAGGCAGAGTGGGAATTGGTACACCTACAAAAAAAGAAAAAAAAAAAAATTACCTTTTCGCGGAAAAGGCTTTGTAAATTCATGAAAGTATTTTTTTTTTTTTTTTTTTTTTGTAAATTCGCCTCGTTTCCTGTCCATCCTCTATATTCATTTTCCAGTGCAATTGCTTTCATGTTTGATTGCATCATTTCTTCTTGCTGAAAGTGGAATGATTATTAAGCACAACCAAGCATACGGGTTTTCAAGTTGATCACTAATTTGTAATCTGATACATTGCAAAGGATATAGTCTCTTAAAAAAGATCAAGAAATAGAGAAAAAGCTTTAGAGTCTTAGAAAGATATTAAATCGTATTGGGTGTAAAGCGATTTTAAGTGGTATGGAAGAACAGATAATGACTGAAATTATACCAATCGATTTATTAACGTCATACTGAAGAAACAATAAGATAAATGACGAGAGAGAGAGAGAGAGAGAGAGAGAGAGAGAGAGAGAGAGAGAGAGAAATCAGTAAATACAAAAAGGTAGTTACACAGTTTATGTTTAACTAATGTAAATTAACACTATCAACCTGAATTGAGAGAGAGAGAGAGAGAGAGAGAGAGAGAGAGAGAGAGAGAGTAACAAAAGGCAAAGACAAAGAAGACAAAGAGTAAAAAAAAAGAAAAGAATAAAACAATAACATTCTCCTCCTCGTCTTCGAAAAATCCACAATATTCAGCACATCTGAAGTCTCTCTCTCTCTCTCTCTCTCTCTCTCTCTCTCTCTCTCTCTCTCTCTCTCTCAAGCGCCAAAAGCAACATCAGTATTCGAGGGTATCGATAACTCTCCTGAGACCTGGAGCACAACGCCTTCGCTTCGATATCCGAAAATGGAGAGAGAGAGAGAGAGAGAGAGAGAGAGAGAGAGAGAGAGAGAATCAGTATTCACGAGTCTCTCCAATAGTCAATGCAACCAAGTCGGTAGATATTATGATTTTTTGTTTTGTTTTGTATCCAATAAAAATTGAAACCACCAGACTTTCTTGAAAGAGAGAGAGAGAGAGAGAGAGAGAGAGAGAGAGAGAGAGAGAGAGATAATTAGTAAATACAAGAGCATCCTATAGTAAATCATATTGGTAGATATGATGAAGTTTTATTCAGGAATTGTAAAATTTGACTATCAAACTAGAGAGAGAGAGAGAGAGAGAGAGAGAGAGAGAGAGAGAGAGAGAGCAAATTATACTCGTGCCTCCTTAAGAAATTCAGAAAGTCGTCGTACATCTTGGACACTCCATCTTCAATGATGATGGCAACATCTATTTTGACAAGTTATATGTGAAAAATATACATCAATATTTCTCTCTAAGAATAATGATGGAGATATAGACATAGAAGGATAGATAGGTATATAGGTTTGCTAACACGACATTTTTCCAACTATCCTTTAAAAAAAAAAAAAATAAAAAAAAAATAAGTACCGGTGACCTGCGAAAACAATTAGCGTTCCGCATTACGGCTGGATAAGCCCCCAGGCGCCGAATGCCGGAAATGATTGTTTTCAGGGCTGACGCTGCCCGAACGAATACCCAGTTTAATATTCAGCTCCCTGAGTCGTCAGCCGCTTCAACGGAGGTATGATGATGATTAATGAACAATTGCGCCTCCGCCCGTGGGGGAAAAACGGAATAAAATGGAAAAGGGCGAAAAAAAAGTCATATATACCTTTACCGCTCAATCATCATTTTTAGGCGAATTCCCAAATTAATGACGGGAACTTTATGAAAATCCCAAGAATTGATGAACTTCGCGGCCTGACAAGGTTCATTTTTCTTTCCGCCGTAAAGAGTTTCATTAGGTCTGATGCTTTCCATCTAGCTCCACCTTTTCTCTCTCTCTTTTTTTTTTGGGGGGGGGATGATGCTCAGATTTTTCGTTTTTTATTCCCGAGCTCCACCTTTTTTTCGGGGGGATATGCTCAGATTTTTCGTTTTTTATTCCCGAGCTCCACCTTTTTTTTGGGGGGATGAAGCTCAGATTTTTCGTTTTTTAATTCCTGAGCCCCACCTTTTTTTTTTATGATGCTCAGATATTTCGTTTTTTATTCCCGAGCTCTAGCTTTTTATATGATACACAGATTTTTCGTCTTTATTCCAGAGCTCCACCTTTTCTTTTGATAATGGTTATATTTTTCGTCCTTTATTCCAGAGACCCTAATTTTCTGGATGATCAGATTTTTCGCGTTTCATTCCCGTGCTCCAGCCTTTTTTTTTTTTCCAGGATGTTGTCCAGATTTTTCGTTTGTATTTTCCCGAGCCCCACCTATTTTTCTGTATGATGTTCTGTTTACATTCTCCGTTTTTTTTTACCCGCGGGCTCCATCTTTTCTTTTGTTGATGATGCGCAGATTCTACGCCTTTTATTCCCGAGCTCCACCTTTTTTTTTTTTTTGACGATACTCGGGTTTTTCGTTTTTGTTTTCCCGAGTGGCATCTGAGCCGTAATTAAATGCTACGCGGGGCATTGGTAAATGAATGAAGCTTTGCACTAAAGGTTCGTTTGTATGATTCACAGAGAATGAGCTTGAACACTCACAACTGGATATTGATACTAACAATTACGACATGAAAACAGCTAGTGATTTATAGTTAAGACATGAAATACATGACCCCTGTTTTAGAGATAAATGCTCAGGAGGATACAAGGACATGAAATATTGGATGTAGATGCAGTGTAACGTATTACACACACACACATACACACAGACACACTCACAAACACATATATATAATGCATAAATATATGTATATTCTCTCTCTCTCTCTCTCTCTCTCTCTGCCAGTGTCTCTGTAATGCTTTTTGTACTGGTGTCTTCCAATCCTCATTCTCTCTCTCTCTTCTCTCTCTCTCTCTCTCTCTCTCGGAAGCTACGCGGCATCGAAACAGCCAATATTGTGGTGTTAGCGTCATGTCAAACAACAGAGACGTGGAGTCTGCGGGCCTTATACCAGACGCATTTCTTATGATTGGATATTTTCCCCTGAACATATGAAACGCCCGACATCGCAGAGAAAGAGAGAAAGACATACACACACACACAAACACACACACACACTCACACACAGACACCATCTTGTAGGAGCTCAATATTCGATTCTCTTTCCATTGGAAACTGATGGAAGGCTGTCATCTTCATTCTCCAGTGGAATTTCCAAAGTTCCTTTTCTCAGTGGGTGACGTGGTTCCAAGATTCGCAAGAATCTTGGGGTCTCTGGGTTGGGCGTTTTATACGGGGTGACTGTGTGTGTGTGTGGGGGGGGGGGGGGGGGGGGGAGGGGGGTGGGGGGGGGGGGGGGGGGAGGGGGGGAGGCCGTGTTTGTAGAGATATAGAGAAAGTTTTAGGTATGGTATTGATGATGATCGTTTCCCAGTTGTGCTTGAACCAACCAATGTTAGGAAGACAGGCCCTGTTATATAATATTATCTTTTTAAGCCTTCTCTCTCTCTCTCTCTCTCTCTCTCTCTCTCTCTCTCTCTCTCTCTCTCTCTCTCATCTATATATATATATATATATATATATATATATATCATATATATATATATATATATATATATCATATATATCTGTCTCTTTCTCTCTATCTCTTTATATATATATATAATATATATATATATATATATATATATATATATATATATATATATATATATGCTCAAAAATCACAGTAGATGCTCGTGACGTCATGATATAAGCGAATACCACAGGGAAAAAATAATAGGTAGATATTCCTAGCCTACGAATTTCTGCCTATCATTTTTCCTGTGTGGTATTGCTTGTGTGTATATATAATATATATATAGATATATATATATATATATATATATATATATATATATATATATATGCACGTATGTGTGTGTGCATACCTATATATGTTTGACTCAGTCGTTTTCTTAAAGGATAATGGTCGCAGGTTATTATTCATTTAACCCTAAATAACTCTTGATTTAATTTGTAGCAAAAGTATATGATTTGAGTCTAAAAGCA
>NC_061098.1:2567081-2574581 GCF_015104395.2 Macrobrachium nipponense | reverse complement strand
TTTCCCAAATGAATAGGTTTCAACTTCTGAACAACAACAACAACAAAAATAATAATAATAATAATAATAATAATAATAATAATAATAATAATAAGTATCACTCATCGATGTCGCAATACCATGGGTCACCAAAGTAGGTGAGAAAGAAAGAAAAAATTAATAAGTCTCAAGGCCTGAAAATAGAAATAAGAAGGATATGGGATACGCCAGTGGAAATTATGCCCATAATCATAGGAGCAACTAGGCACGATCCCAAGATCCCTGAATAGGAACATGAAAAAAACTAGATGCCGAAGTAACCCCAGGACTCAAGGACCCATGCAGAAGAGTGTGCTATTTGAAATAGCCCACATAGTGAGAAAAGTGATGGACTCCTAAGGAGGCAGGATGCAACCCGAACACCACACTAATACCACACAGTCGAATAGAATAACTGAGATAGAATATATAATAATAATAATAATAATAATAATAATAATAATAATAATAATATACTAATAATAATATAATAATAATATTAGGAAATGTTGTATTAATTACTAAAGTGCATGAGATGAAATGGTAACAAACTAAAGTAGAAAACGCAAAAAAATACTATAAAAATTCACAAAAAAAGCACCAAAACTCACTAATACCATCACAAAACCTCACCAAAAAAATCAGAAAAAATCACAAAACTTCACTTACTGAAAAAAAAAAAAAAACTCATTTACAAAGAAAAACTAACAAAACTCACTTGCTTCTAAAAATACTGGCAAAAATCTCACTTCCTAAAAAACGGAAAAAATACACGTAATAAAAAACTAACAGAAACTCACTTCCTAAAAAAACACCCACACAACAGCTGCTTGACAATGACGCATAGAGGACGCCAGTCTGCCTTGCGTAAATCTCATTTCCTGGGAGGCCTAAGTGTTGTCTAGAGTGAAATAAACCACTCGTGACGTCACCCTCATCAGCTACGAGGAGGAGGAGGAGGAGAGGAGGAGGAGGAGGAGGAGGAGTGGAGGGAGAGGAGGGAATCCTCACTCTCGAAGGAGGAGGAGGAGGAGGAGGAGGAGGAGGAGGAGGAGGAGGAAAAAAGGAGGTGCAACTTTAAGACTATTCAAGAGAAGGTCACCCAACACCTGAGTGGCCTCTGAGTAGGATCGTCCCGAGGTTGTTCTTCTGCTTTATTTTTCTGTAATCAGTGTTGTTGTTGTTGTGTTGTTATTGTTGTTGTCGTTTACCTGTGTGTTAACTAAATGGGTTTGTTTCATCGATGTGTTCTTCTGCTTTATTTTTTAAAAAGTGTGTTGTTGTCGTGTATGCCTTTTGTGTTGTTAACTAATGGTTGTTTCATCAGATGTTGTTGCTTTGCTTTTGATGGCAACTTCAGAATTATTATGTCTCGTTTTATTGGTAATGTGTGTTTTTTTTTTCTTTTTTCAGTAAGTGAGGTTTTTGTGAGTTTTTTTTTATTAAATGTATTTCATTAATTGTTTAAGTGAGTTTTTGTGAGTTTTTCTTTGTTTTCTTTGTGAGTTTTTGTTTTGATTACATCTGCACTTTATCAGTTTTATTATAACACGAGTTATTGTAGTGCACTTCTATCTCCTCTTTAGCTTATTCTACTTGACGGCAAACATTCGAAATTTAATCTTACATTGTGAAATTATAGTTTAGAAAATGTAAAGTTACTTACTCAACAATTTCATTAAGCATAATGTTTTTTGCTTGCCAATCAAGTATACACCAAAGCGAAATGTTTATAACGTTCAGTTCTCTCTAACAATTACTATAAACTTATGGATAAATGTATATTTTAGAATGAAAAAAAAAAAAAAAAAACTTAAACTCACTGAATGTAAAGTTTTCTGGATTTTTATTTTAAGTACACCCAAACCCAAACCCAAATGTTCAGAATGGTCAGTTCCACCTAACAATTACTATATCCCTGTGAAAAATAAATTTAGAATGGAAGAAAAAATATATTTAGCTAACAAATTCAGTAAATGTGTTTTTACTTACCATTTACCGTATACATCCAAACCAAATCTTTAAAGTGTTCAACTCCACCTGTCAATCAGTATATCCCTGTGAAAGAAAGTATATTTTAGAAGAAAAATGATTTACGTAACACATTCACAAAATGTAAGATTTTTTTTACTGACCATTTTATGTTAATGTATCCTGTGAAAAAAATATACTTTGAAAAAAAAAATTACGTAACACATTCACATAATGTAAGATTTGTACTTACTATTTTATGTTACTGAATCCGTGAAAAAAAAGTATATTTAAAAAAAATATTTACGTCACATTCACAAAATGTAAGGTTTTTTACTTATCATTATATGTTACTGCATCCATGTGAAAGAAAGTATATTTTAGAAAAAAAAATTTACCTAACACATTTACAAAATGTAAGTTTTTACTTGCCAATTTATGTTACTGCAGCCCTGTGTAAAAAAGCTATATTTATTTTACTTAACGCATTCACAAAATGTAGGATTTTTTACTTAACAAATTATGTCATGGCATCCCTGTGAAAAAAAGTATATTTTAGAAAAATAAATATTTACGTAACACTTCACAAAATGTAAGGTTTTTTACTTACTGCAGTCCAGTGAAAGAAAGGATATTTTAGAAAAAAATAAAAAAGGTTAAATTTACTGAATCTATGATCTTTTATTTACCAATCTCAATACCCACCAAAAACAAGTAACGCAACGTTCAAACTGTTTAATTCTACCATTCTGTCTAGAACCCTTTGGAATTTCTGTTTCCCACGTTTTCATTCTTAGATCCCTTGTAATAAACGTATGGGACGGAGAGCTTGAAAGGATATTGTATTATCCATGTGCGGAGTGTTTATACACCGGCACTGCTGTCAAAGGTAAATATCCTGCGGTGGGGAGAAGGGATCAGCTGGACACAATGCGAGGTTTTTGGGGTCAAAGGGACATTTCATCCTTGATACGAGGGACAGAAACATTACAAAAACAAAAGCGAAAAAACAGGAGGAGGGACGTTCAGGGTTTTTTTTTTTTTTTTTTTTTTTTTTTTGGGGGGGGGGGGTTTTTTTTTTTTTTTTTTTTTTTTTTTTTTTTAGGTACGGAATGGGAGACTGAAGTAATGTATTTAATGTATTAGTTTTGGATGTTAAAAAAAGAAATAGCTTTTTTTCGTGAGCTTTAATTGAGCTTTAAATTGAAGTAATGTAGTTTTTATAAGGTATTTGTTTTTGGATGTAATATTGTTTTTGTGTAAAATGAGAGGAAAAAGACGGGAATTTTCCTTCTAAATAGAAAGCAATAACACTAGCTGGACTGAGGTATAAAAAGAGAGCCTTCGAAACAATAGACGCTCTCTCGAACAACTAAAAGTATAGATAATGATGCCAAAACGAAGAAACACGTCAGTAAAAGATAATAAACGCTATAAATACTAAATAGCAGGAAAGGATACCGAACAGAGGAAAAACCAGGTGAATCATTTGTGCCTAAATTGCTCAGGTATTTGGATATAAAGGAAAAGGTTAAATGGAGATCGAGAAAAAATGATTAATTAATTATGTACAAAAAGTAAGAAAGGAGAGGAAGAAATGTCTCAGCACATCAGAGAAATATGAGAGAGAGAGAGAGAGAGAGAGAGAGAGAGAGAGAGAGAGAGAGAGTAGGTCCAACTGTACGCCGCGTCCGAAACCATGATTTGTGAGCCGTTTGGCGTTGGAATTCCATTCCAGTCCCTTTGCTTTACATTCTCTGGGGGACTCTGCGGATATTGCACTTGTTCGGGCCATGTTTTTTCGCCCCGAATTTTTGTGTGAGTGTGTGTGAACAATTTATGACACCGAGCTGCAACACTGAAATATGGCTCACGCACAATCGGCGATTCGTACTGCTGGCCCAGTCATGCGAGGCCTATGTCATTGTGCCGAAGTATCGCGGGAAGGGCAATGATAGAGGCTGATAGAGAGAGCTCCATTTCATCATTATCAGAGACCCACTCGTATACGGGACTCGCTGTTCTGTTACTGTGAGCCATTAAGCCACCCCATTTTTAGGAGTCGAATGCTGTGACGCTGCGTAAATTTGTGCTTTTTAATAGATGGTAGGAGATGAGATACCTACTCAATTTTTCTCGCTGAAATATGTTCGATACGTTTTTAATTACAATGTCCTGTCTGAACGATTAAAAATAGTGAGGATTGTTGGTTACTTGGTAGAGAAAACTGCAGTGCTTGTAGAATTACATGTGTATAAGAAAGGATAGTATGAAAACATTAGATAAAAAACATGTTATACGAAAGAACAAGCAAAGAAGAATTTCGTAGAGTATATACTTTATACATGTATATACGTATATGTACATATAAATATATTTTTCAGTGTAGCAGACATTTTACCTCGATACCCAATCACCAATAAGATATCTAACCTTGAGAAGCGTAATATGACGAAAATAAAACGCAGCATAATAAAAACATCTCCAAAATCAATTAGAGCGTTGTTTCACCAACGCAAATTAACATATGTACGGTACATTTTATTAGAAATAATTGTTCTGTACTGTTTAACATGCACATTATTCGTTTTCACATTTTCATTTTAACTAATTAAATCATAAATATCCTGTCCTAAAATTCCGGTATCTTTAACTCATCACGATACACATTTTTCAGACCTTTTCAGACTTTTCCATAGGACTTTCCTACCCACCCAAACAAGCACATCAAGAACAAGTACAACAACAATAATAACAGCAACAATAACAATAAAGTTCTTTGTAAGCTTACTCCCCGAGTAACGTGAAAATCTGTAGGACTAAAGATACTTACTTTCCCATCGTAAGTCCAACCTTTTCCATTGGGGCTTTCCTGACCCCATCCACCAAAAACATCAACAGGAAGAAGAAGAAAAGAAGAAGAAGAAGAAGAAGAAGAAGAAGAAGAGCAACAACAAAGTAGTTTGTAGGCATACTCCCCCGAGTCAGCGAAAATCTGTATCACGAAAGAAACTTACTTTCCCCTCGAAAGTCCGACTCGAATGATTATATTAGTGAAGAGAAGTCCAGGAATTAATGGAGACCTTCCTTTCACCTAATTACTCTGACAGGTGATGCATGATATTCCGTCGAGAAGGACGATGTTATCGTTCGCCTTACAACAGGAAGGGAGTGACAGAGACGAATCTTGTTGCAGATGGACTGGTGACTTTTTATGCTTGGGAAAACTTTATCGGGAATTGAAAAAAAAATATCGGAATTGAAAAAAACTTATCGGGAATTGAAAAAACTTTATCGGGAATTGAAAATAATTATACGGGAATTGGAAAAAAAATTATCGGGAATTGAAAAAAATTATCGGGAGTAAATAAAATTATTGGGAATTAAAAAATTCACATTCTTTCTGATTCTGTTTGTGGTGTTTGTTTTAAGACATAACAAAGGTTGAAGATGACAGTTTTGTTCATATGAAAAAGTGATATCGCTCATTGATCACATCATTATTTTAAGGGTATATATATATATATATATATATATATATATATATATATATATATATATATATATATATATATATATCTATACACATATATATGTGTGTATGTGTAAGTACGCATGTATATATATATATATATATATATATATATATATAATATATATATATATATATATATATATATATATATATATACATATGTGTATATATATGTATATATATATATAGATATATATATATATATCATATATATATATATATATATATATATATATATATATATACATACATATATATTGAACTGGAAGCCCCGACTACAATCTAATACTGAACATTAAAAAAAAACAGATTAATGTGAAAATCTAGGGAAAAGGTGGTGTTTTTGCAATTTTTATTATATGGATAAGTAAACTTTATAATTTTTCGCTATAAGTATAACCAAATGAATAAAATAAGTAAATCATAAAATAAAAAAAATAACGCTGATTAAATAGTATATTACCAAATGAATAAATGAATAATTTATCAGAAGGATTTTAAAAAAGTAGGACTGATTATTCATCCGTAAATCATATTTCCAACCCTACTTCAAAAAAATCTGCATACATCAGGACCAACGCACCCGACCTAATCATTATTTATTGCACGAAACGCAAAAACCTCATAATTTTTTTTTTTTTTTATACTGGTGCAGCCACTGCCATACGTCACAAACAGATTAGTAATAATTTCCCGTCGGGAATAAACGACGCCTCAGCACAGAAATTAATGCGCGTGAGTTTGACGGGACATTGGTTCGTAAATTGACCCGAAAGAGTCGACCTAAATGCTTGTAATGGTTCTCTCTCTTGATTTTGCGTTTTTTGGCTTCGCTCTTCAAATCAGCTTGTTGTATTGGTCCCAATCGTGGAGGAGAGTGAGTGAGGCGTCTCGAGGCGTCCTCTTTGTACGGTGTGGTTTTTCCTGAATGAATTTGTAAACGGTTCTAGAATAATAATAATAATAATAATAATAATAATAATAGAATAATAATAATAATAATAATAATAATAATAGTAATAATAATAATAATAATAACAATAATAACGATCCCAAGATCCCTGAAAAGGATCTGGGAAAACTAGAGGCTGAAGTAGCTCCATGACTCATGCATGAGAGTGTGATCCTAGAAACGGAGCACATAGTAAGAAGAGATGATGGCTCCTAAGGAGCAGGATGCAACCCGGAACCTCACACTATAAATACCACCCAGTCCGAATTGGAGGACTGCGATAAAAAAAAAAAATTAATAAATAAAAAAAAAATAATAAGTGATTCCAGAATAATAATAATAATAATAATAATAATAATAATAATAATAATAATATAATAATCCCAAGATCCCTGAGAAGGAATCCGGTAAAACTAGGGGCTGAGTAGCTCCAGGACTCATGTAGAAGAGTGTGATCCTAGAAACGACGCACTAATAAGAAAAGTGATGGACTCCTAAGGAGGCAGGATGCAACCCGGAACCCCATACTGTAAATACCACTCAGTCGAATTTGAGGACTGTGATAGAGCCAAAAAAAATAATAATGTAAATTAATAATAATAAAAATAATAATGATAGTAATAATAATAATAATAATAATAACAGAATCAACCATCTGATGTTCATGGACGACATCAGCTGTATGGTAAGAGCATCAAGGAAATAGATACCCTAATCCAGACTGTAAGGATTGTATCTGGGGACATCAGGATGGAGTTTTGGAATAGAAAAATGCGCCTTAGTCAACATGCAAAAGGCAAAGGCAAGTAACGAGAACTGAAGGGATAAAGCTACCAGATGGGAGCAACATCAAACACATAGATGAGACAGGATACAAATACCTGGGAATAATGGAAGGAGGGGATATAAAACACCAAGAGATGAAGGACACGATCAGGAAAGAATATATGCAGAGACTCAAGCGATACTCAAGTCAAAACTCAACGCCGGAAATATGATAAAAGCCATAAACATATGGGCAGTG
>NC_061098.1:2547081-2559581 GCF_015104395.2 Macrobrachium nipponense | reverse complement strand
CTCCCTAAACCCTCCATGATGCCATAAACACCCCCCACCCTAATCGTACAAACAGGTTTGCAGGAGGAGGAGGGAGGATGTGTCATGTCTTCCCTACCCTCCCGATTCCCTACTTATATACATATATAGACACACATACATACAGACACATATACGATACTATATATATACATAATATATATATATATATATATATATATATATATATATATATATATATATATATATATATATATATATATATATATATATATATATATATATATATATATATATATAAGATTTGATGATCCATTACTAGCAATTTTTGAAAACACTCATAGAGTTTTCGGTTGTAATACGAGACTGTAAGGAGAGAGAGAGAGAGAGAGAGAGAGAGAGAGAGAGAGAGAGAGAGAGAGAGAGAGAGACTTTCCAGACGCATCTCTTTATGCAACCTGACCTTTTCCAACCGGAAGCGAGAACTTCCGGTCCTCGGGTCTGAAAGGTAAAAGGTATATTCGGTCCAACAGAGAGGATTATAGGGACACTGGCCGATGATGGGTTGAATAAACTAACATTTTGAGTCATAATATTAATCTTTAATGATTATCGTCCATAATTAATATCCAGTGATCATTATCCCTTGAATAAACAATGTTTTTTTGAGATGGGATATACTAGCTGTTATTATGATATATGTAGTTTATATCTTTACTTGGTCAGGAACAGGATCTTATTTCAAAGTAATGTATGAATATATATAATATAATTATATATTATATATATATATATATATATATATATATATATATATATAATAATATATATATATTGTTGACCGAGGTCCGCTACAGGTTTCGATATTATAATAAACAAAAGAGATCCAACACAACAGTTGAAACTGGGGATACGAATATAGAAAGAAACACAAACAGAACAAAGGTTTATATACAAGCTTACTAACGAAGATAAATGCAGAATGATTTCTCCTATTTACATAACAGTAAAATCTTACAATGCGTGAACTGGGGAAACAGTGAGGAAATGAAATACTTGCTTGCCAGATTTTGCAGCTGTCGAAAATCAATGCTCGAAGCGATGGCTTCACAAAGGAGAGCTGTAGATCTTGATTCCGTACTGCAGAAAACAATGTCTATTCTTGGTACTCGAAGGGCAGGTTACTCCTCAAAACCGACTTGTAGGACGTTTCTTCTCTGAGGGCTTGCTCTATGTCGGAATATCTCAGTCGCTCTCTCTAACTGGACGACTTGACGCGAATCCGATCAAACTCTTGTACGCCTTCTTCCTCTCTTATCCTTCGTCTGTTCCTTCTTCTCTTATCTCTCTCTGATGATCTTGGCTCTGCTCTCTCTGCTGATCTCTCACTATTGATCTGATCTCTGATACTTCGTCAGTCGTATATATATGGCAATCTGGGGGCGGGGCCTACCAGCAAACGTCACAGGCTCCCGAGATGAAAGGAACGTTTTTGAAGGATCTCGACGAAATATTGCATCATATTCGCGGCGTTTCTAGAACAATCATGAGAACAGGCGCCTCCATCACGTGCACGAATGCCTCCTTGCTGCAGACCTACTCGAAGAAGATGCATTTTCCTTTCTTTTAACTTATCATTCTTTGCTATAAAGCGAATACCGATGACGTATATATATGTATGTATGTAGTGTATGTATGTATATATATATAATATATATATACATATATGTACATATATATCATATATACATATTATATATTTTATATATAGTATATATATATATATATATATATATATATATAGGGGTATACAATATATATATATATATTACTATAGCCTATATATATAGATTATAGATAGATATATAATATATAGTATATATATATATATTTTGTGTGTGTCTATATAAACATTATTTACACACACACCACACACACACACACACACACATATATATAAATATATATATATATATATATATATTATATATAATTAATATATATATATATAATATATATATATGCTAATATATAATTATATATATATACACCACCACACACACCCCACCATATACACACATATATATATATATATAAATATATATATAATTATGTATATATATACATTTTTTAGTAGCACTACAAAAACAATAAAATTTCCTCCGATATGTTACAGGTTTTAATATTCGCTCGAAAAACGTCTTAACTAAATCTAGATAATTCATCATTAGATTGACAGAGAAAATCTGAAAGAAAAAAAATTAATTTTTATGGGGTCAAACTGAATTTGATAAAATAACCAATAATTTTCTAGTCTACAACTAACAATATTTTCAAAATTTTCTGAGACACTGGGAAATTACTCAACGTGTTGATGTTTTCCAAGGGATTAAATTCAACTTGATTGATTACGAAATAATCTTCTAGTCTGCAACTAATAAGATTTCCCATGTTTGAGAGATATTAAGAAATTATTTGATGTATTGATGTATTTCGAATATTTACTACAGTGAAACACTGGAATTGAATGGGGACAATTCTAAACCTCACTTCCTCAATGAGATCGTTTCCAACACGAGAATGCTGAGCAATTTTCCATCTCTGAAAGAGATGCCATCCTCAAAATGGGAAGATTAAGATATTTGTGAATATGGACACCAAATTCTAGTCAGTTACTGCTTTTAGAAATAATCTTTATTTCCAATTAGCCTCCAAAGCAAAGGGAACCAGTCGACCAGTTCCCCTCTAGGAAAGGCACCAAAGTCAAATTTGGGAAGGTAACACCGTTCGGTGTCAAGTAATCAGTGCAAGCAAGTTCAAACATAGGGGGAGATAGAAAAGACTGATTGGAAAATCTGACCCAAAAGGTCTCGCGTGGCCTTTTGACATCTTAATTGACCCGTAACCGGGTCGTGTAAAGGTGATCAAGGGGAAATGTTTGTATATTCATTAACCGTTTGATTTTGTGAGAGCAATAAGGGCTTTACGTTGATGATTCACAGTGTAAATAGAATATATTATAAGGGAAATTGGTTAAGCATTACTATTCGGGGCATACATAATTCTCATATGAATTTAGATAAGAAAATTTATGATAATAATTCACCGTATAGGAAATATTACATACAAATTCGACCACCAATTTTTTCATTCTAAAGGACTAAAATTAAACGTTTGTGAACATTTCATTGCAAATGCATTTCCAATTTACCTATGTGACCATTCACTATTGCTTTCAAGGTCCTTGCTTTTTAGTCACGTATGATGATACTTATTCCATTTCTAAATTTGTTCTTGGGCAATCAAAAGTTCTTTACAGATATATGAAATGTAATATTCAAACACTTGTCTCCCTCCCAGAAGAGGCCAGTCGCTCTGAAGTTGAGACGAGTGTATGGATATTACATTTGAGTTGAGACGAGTGTATGGATATTACATTTCATATGTTTAATCTAATTTCCTGTTTGTGGCTCTCCTCTGCGTCTCCACAAACAGATTTTGAGGCATATGTCAATTTGATACCTATTGGTCTGGGAGCGTGATCATAAAATTCATTTCTAGTTTCAGGTGATATCCATAAACATTGGTTACATTTTATTTCATTCCAGGTTATCAATTACGTCTTAGCCCTACCACTTCAATGCATGGGTCTGTAAATGGTATTATTATTATTATTATTATTATTATTATTATTATTATTATTATTATTATTATTATTATTATTATTATTATTATTATTATTATTCAGAAGATAAACACTATTCATATGGAACAAGCCTACATGGGCTATTGACTTCAAATTCAAGCTTCCAAAGTAAAAGTGTTCATTTGGAAGAAATTACCGTTGATGATAGGAAAAACAGAAAGAATTAATGAATTAATAAATCAATGGGGAGATATATCCATAAATGATTAGAGCATAAGTCCACAAATATTTTCTGTTATTCATTTTATCTGTTCTCTTCCTTTGCAGCCAGTCTTAAATTGATCTGTCTTTATGAAACAGTTCTGATTTTAACTTATTGGGGTAATTTGGATGTGCAGATATCGTTTGATTATCAATTCATTTGTCATGGTGTTCATTTCGTACTCTGTGTTTTCCCTAGTTCACAATTTAAACCCAAGGAAATAAAATTATACAAAATATATCTCCCTACTTTGAAAAATAGTCTGGAGGTAAATGTTTTTCGAACTTCGGAAAATAAGCCGCGGTTTTTTTCCCTTTGAACCTAATTACTAAAGTTTTATATTGACTTCCAAATCTCGGCTGGGTAATAAAAGATTATTCGCTTTTTGCAACAACACTTTTTTTTTCTTTGTGTTCAGCTCGACTAAAAAAATATTTTTTTCTTTGTCAGAATGAAACCTTATTTTTTTTTTAAATTACAACTGCTGCTAAGTTGTGGATTTTTTAAAATTTTCTTATATAATAATATATATATATATATATATATATATATAGATATATACCTATATATATATGTATATATGTATGTATATATATAAATATAACATACATACATACATACATATATATATATATATGTGTGTGTGTGTGAGTGTGTGTAGTGTGTATATATGTATAGATATATATATATATATATATATATATATATATATATATATATATATATATATATATATATAATATATATATATATATATATATATCATCAAATGTCTATATATATTCTATATATATATATATATATATATATATATATATATATATATATATATATATATATATATATATATTCATTGAATAGAATGGCTTTTTCACTGTTAACCAGCTTTTTTGAAATTGCTTCATATTTTCTAATTATTTTCTTTACTTCATTGTTCAGGTTACTAATGGACACATAATGGGGTTCTTCCATTTACTCCAGTATTTTTACACGCGACAGCTGTTTCGTCAACCTATACGTATTGACGTTATCAAGCGTACTGATACAAATATGAGCCTACATGCGTTTTGTGACGTCATGAGGACGGAAAGGTAGTACAATTACCAGATACCTAGTTTTAAGTATTTACAAAGACTATAGTGAAACATAAAAATAAGACCAATAAATAAAATATGTTAACAACAAAAATTAATTATATAAAAAGTTGAAAGTTAGTTATTATATACACATTATACAAATATATAATTAATTACATATATGTTAATTCACTGAATGTCAGTGTGTGCTCCTGTCCGCGTGTGGTGTTTTGTTCCACGCGGTTGAAGGGCTGCCTCCTACACGAGGGCAAGGATCGGTCTGCCTCACGTTGGATGTTAAGGTTGGGGCGTTGCATGGCGATGCTGACGGCTTCTGGTATCAATAAACGATTGTAGTTGCCTTCCTTGTGTATTATTTTGGTGTTTGTGAGAAGTTCTTGTAAGGATGGTTTTTTATTGTGGGTATCCACAAAGTGCTGATGAATGGCTCCTTGGTTTCTGTGGGCCTGCATGCGACGTTTGAGTGTAGTGGTTGTGTGTCCGATATAGCATTTTTGGGGGGACTGACATTGCTCGTCAGCACAGACAAACTTGTATACTATATCAGATCGAACCTCCTTCTCCGTCGATGAGGCCGTAAGGTTTGGTTTGCAGTAAATTCCTGCTGTTATTTTGTTATATGGCGCTAGGGGGTGGTTCCTCTTCGCAGTATACCAAGGATGGCTTTCCTTTCATCTTCGTGGTGTTTGTTGTATAGTATCTGATGGTATATCACTATTTCTTTGTCTTGTGTGTTGTCCTTCGGGGTCGGGTTATGGAAAGCCTCTAATCTCTTTTTGACTACTTGCTGTATCATGTCATCTGGGTAGCCGTTATTTGTGAGCAGCTGTTTGAACTCTGTTGATTTCTTCGTTAGTCGCTTTCCACGTCGAACAGTGTGTTATGGCGCGTTTTATGTATGCATTTACCACAGATCGTTTATATGCATCAGGGCATTCTCCTCTAGCATTTAAGCATCTCCCAGCGTCTGTCTTTTTAGTGTATACGGTGGTATTGTATTTGTTGTTCTTTTGGGTCACAAGTACGTCCAAGAAAGGGAGCATCTTCTCATCACTTCTTTCTACGGTAAAATTTAATGTAGAATTTGCTTGGAGTTTATTTACTAATTCTTCTATGTCATTGTAGCCCTTTGTTGTGATAAAGATATCATCAATATATCTCCCATAGATTCTGGGTTTTGGGTGTTCTTCAAATGTGACCTCTTCTGTGTGTGCCATGTATGCGTTTGCAAAAAGAACCCCAAGGGGGGAACCCATTGCTACGCCGTCCTTTTGCCGATATATTTCGCCCCTATGTGAGAGGAATGGGGCTTCATTTGTACATGCTTCCAGCATCTCTTTTAAGATTTTTTCGGGTATCGGTAATGGTGGCTTCTCAGAGCGGTATATCTTGTCCATGATGATTTGTATTGTTTCATCCACTGGTACGTTAGTAAATAAACTTTCAACGTCCAGGGATGCTATGTCTTCGTCGGGTGCGGTGTCTTGCCGTAGGTCGATGAATTCTGTCGATGATTTTAGCGAGAACGTTCAGGGAATGTACGGCGTTATAATTTCGTTCAATTTCTTAGCCACTTTATACATGGGGGATGTCATTTGGGATATAATGGGCCGTAGTGGGTTTCCCTGTTTGTGGATCTTGACTGTGCCGTAGCAGTATCCGGGTGCAAAGTCTGCGATGATTTTTGGAAAGCTTACTGTTCTCTGTTCTTTGTTCGCTTTTTCTGTTAGTTTCATCATTTTCTTTTTGAGGTCATTTGTTGGGTCTTTTTTAAGTGGCTGAAACTTATTATTATCACTTAGTATATTATCCATTTTGGTGTCGTATTCATATCTGTTCATTATGACGTACACTGCGGTTTTATCTCCTTTGCGTATTATTATGGTTTCGTTTTCTCTCAGTTCTTTTGCCGCTTTCTTTAGCTGTGGACTCTCTCTCTCTCTCTCTGCTCTCTCTCCTCTCTCTCTCTCTCTCTCTCTCTATATATATTATATATATATTATATATATATATATATAATATATATATATATTATATATATATATTATATATATATATATATATAATAGAAAGAGTATGGCCAGCAGAAACTTCAGCATTTTTCCGTTAAAACTTTATTTTTATCCAACGCCTACGTTTCGGGATACAAATCCCATCTTCAGGGCTATAAACAGGGAAAAAAATTTAAATTCTATACATTAAATCAGACTAAAATGGGGCACAGTAGTAAATCATACTTTTTACAAAAATTATATAGATTAATTATCATTACATCAGTGAAATTCTAATTTTATATAAAAGTAAGATAGTAACTAATTAAATAAGAGATTAACACTAAATAGCACAGCTACTAAGTACAATGACACTTTCAGGAGAAAGAGAAAGAATAAATAAACAAAACACTTAAAAACACAAAAACCACACGTGAACAACTAAGAAAATTACATTATTACTAAAGACAGGCCTATAATTTGTCATGCAACTGGGTCAAATTCCATGAGGAAGTAGTTTTCTTGCAAAACTATTTTAGCAGAAATTGCTATCCATCCCACCTATTTGAGAAAATCTTGAGAGTTTTTAATTGACATTGTTAAAACGAAAACTCCCACTTTTAATGTAACCCCCCCCCAAAAAAAAAAGAACTGTATCTATCCTTGCCTTTTTGTTCAACATATAAATTTGTAAAGCGAGAGCTCACCATCGTACTTAGCAGTATGTATACGTTAAATTTAATTTTATCTTCAAGAACCCCTTAAAAATCAGAAGTCTTTTCAAGTTCAAGGACACTCTACCGCAGTTGATGCGATCTTTAACGGTATATTTGTTTACTTGTCCCAAATGTAATTTGGGAACCTATGTCGGTAATTCTAGTCGGCTGTTGAAGGTTCGCATCTATTGCCATCGGGGTGTCAGTCACCGAACAGCTTTATCTAAGAAAGAATTTTCTTCAATACGCAGCCATGCAGTAAAATGTAAACAAAGCATTCAGTACAATGATTTTAAAATCTTATCCCAAGCAATAGATAACCGGTCATTACCTATTCTCGAGTCCCTCTTCATTAAACAATTGTCACCAACCCTCAACAACCATTCAACTGCTGTACAACTGAACATTACTTAATAGACCATTCGCCCTTTCTACCTTCTCGCCTTTGTGTTTGCCTGTCCCCTTTTGTCAAAAATAAATAATAACTTATTCAGTCTTGTCTATGCCTCTGTACCGGTGAGTTCTCGTTTTGCTATTTTTTGCTTTGTGTCCGCCTTTATATATTATTATATTAAATATATATATATATATATATATATATATATATATATATATATATATATATATATATATATATATTTGTAATTTTCTTAGTTGTTCACGTGTGGTTTTGTGTTTTTTAAGTGTTTTGTTTATTTATTTTTTCTCTTTCTCCTGAAAGTGTCATTGTACTTAGTAGCTTTGCTATTTAGTATTAATCTCTTATTTAATTAGTTACCATCTTACTTTTCTATAAAATTCGAAATGTTTCACTGAAATGTAAAGATAATTAATCTATTTATAAAATTTTTTTAAAAAGTAAATTTACTACTGTGCCCCATTTTAGTCTGATTTAATGTATAGAATTTTAATTTTTTCCCTGTTTTTTAGCCCTGAGGATGGGATTTGTATCCCGAAACGTAGGCGTTGTATAAAAAATAAAGTTTTAACGGAAAAAATGCCGAAGTTTCTGCTGGCCATACTCTTTCTATTAAAGATCCGACTTTCTAGAAGCGACAATACCATTCATTATATATATATATATATATATATATATATATATATATATATATATATATATATATATATATATTAATTATCAATGCATATCCCAGTATAGGTTTATAGATTCTTAAAAAAAGGACGTAGACACCGGTGGTCATACGACATATTAGGAAGAGAAGGAAACTACCTTTGAAGTCTTGTTCTCATGAGACAGAGAGCACTAACTATCTCAGTGCTCTTTATCTTGGCTACTTTCCAACTAGGAATTCTATAGATTCTACCTCTCTCTGTCTCTCCCTTACCCTATCCTGTTCCATATCCATACACTCTCGCTTCTTCTTTCCTGTTGCTCTTATTATTATTATTATTATTATTATTATTATTATTATTATTATTATTATTATTATTCAGAAGATGAACCCAAAGAATAAGGTGTTCATGGGAAAGAATTCACAGAACATAATGGAAATCCAAAAAGAGTAGAACAGTTATTATTAGAAAAACTGATAAATTAACAAATGAACAAAATTAAAATGTAAGTAAAATATTAAGTTACAAGTTGAACTTTATTAGGGTAATGTTGTCACATTCGCCTATATAGTAGTACAACTGTCTTGTCTATTCGTTTCGGTAATAACCTAACAGCTAATGATACAACCAACATCCATATTATCGAAATATAATGCTAAACTAAACGGCCATTTGAGTAAATGTGTCTTCCTATCGAACTTCTCAGTTCAAGAAGTCCTTTATTCCCCACACCACAGGACTGTGGAACCGTCTCCCGGAGGATGTCGTGAAATTGAAACTTGAAAAGTTCAAGCGAAGATGTCATGTATTATACCCTAACGTTAGTCGTCCTCCATTTTAATACATTTTTATATATTTATTGATTTAATTTTGTTTTAATAAGGAATATTAATTTTCTTCTCTCTGTATTTTCCATTTACCTTCCCTTATTTCCTTATGAGTACAGTATTCTTTGGAAGCTTGAATTTCAAGTCAACGGCCCCTGTGCACAGCCTTGTTTCGTACGAAGAGTTCATCTTCTGAATAATAATAATAATAATAATAATAATAATAATAATAATAATAATAATAATAATAATAATAATAATACCTTGTAAATTTTCGGCCGAATTGGAGTGAATGAAAAAGATGTAAGTTGGAGAACTTTCATGTTAATGTGTGTTTATTTACGTGGAAAAGCTCGCGAATTTGTGTGTCTGTGCATGTGTGTGTGTGTATGAGAGAGAGAGAGAGAGAGAGAGAGAGCGTGGTGGGGGACGTATATGCCTTATCTAGCCTGAAAGTTTCTCATACCAAAACCGCTGGTGTTCATATGCTTACATATTATCTTTTATTACTTCAGTATGAGAGAAGAAGAATTCCCCAAAGGAGAGAGAGAGAGAGAGAGAGAGAGAGAGAGAGAGAGAGAGAGAGAGAGGTCTACTTATATACGTAAATACATACACACACACACACACACACACAAAAACAAGCGAGAGCGAGAGAGAGAGAGAGAAAGAGAGAGAGGGAGGTCTCATATGTAAAAACATAACGAGAGAGAGGAGAGAGAGAGAGAGAGAGAGGTGTCTCGCGCGTCAACAAACGCTGTGGCATAACAGAAGTCGCCATAATAGGAATTCACTGAAAGGATTCGTTTTTATCTCTCTCTCTCTCTCTCTCTCTCTCTCTCTCTCTCTCTCTCTCTCTCTCCCATCCTATGGCGAAAACAAACGAGGGCAACTGAACCGTTAATTGATTTTTCCTCTCTCGTCAGTTATTGGCTGGAATTGGAGGGGACAGGGAAGCCCTCAGGTTTTATAGCTACCTCAGGAGAGAAATAAAACAAGTCCGGCTATTTTCCCTCTCATAGCTTTTGAGGGGCACGCCTGAATCGATGGCAAACGGAGACAATAAATTTGAACGCGGGCAAAATCTTGCTGGCTAAGCAGGGCAGTCAGCTGGATGGATACTTTCTTTAATTAATTTTAAGAATAAAAAAAACCCCTTTAACTTCTGTCAGTTAAATGGAACTTTCTTTAAATACTTTTAAAAGTGAGCAAACATTCCTATAACTTCAGTCAGTTAAATGGAAACTTTCTTAAAATGCTTTTAAAAATTAAAAAAAAACCCTTAAACTTCATCAGTTGAATGGATGCTTTCTTTACCAACTTTTAAAAATTCAAAACCTCTTTAAGTTAGGTCAGTTAAGTGGATACTTTTTTTTACTAGTTTTAAAAATTAAAAAAAACTTTTAACTTCAGTCAGTTAAATTGATACTTTTTGTTACTACTTTTAAAAATTAAAAGCCTCTTTACCTTCAGACAGCTAGACTGATAAGTTTTTAAAACTACTTTTCAAATTTTAAGGCCTCTTTAACTTCAATTTAAAAAATGATACTTTTTTCAAAACTAATTTTCAAACTTTAAAACCTCTTTAACTTCACTCAGTTAATTGATACTTTATGTAATTACTTTAAAAAATTTAAAACATCTTTCATTTCAGTCAGTTAAATGGGTACTCTTTTTAACTACTTTGAAAAATTTAATAATTCTTTAACTTCTGTCGGTTAAATGGATGATTTCTTTAAACTACTTTTCATAATTTAAAACCCTTTTTTTAATTTACTTATATCTCTCCATCTACTCACCTTCCTGTCTATTTCTGCCAATTCATGGCTGTCCAAATCCTGAAAAGGAAGACAGTATCAGTGAAAAGCACTGTTAGTTTATTTTCTGTATTAAATTCTAACTAATATGCCAGAGTTTATAAATACGAAATTTACTGTGCATGAAGAATGGGTGATAAATGATATCCGATGCGCAGAAATTTTTTTGTCAGTATTTACTTCTAATAATAGTATATATACATACCATTTTCAAAATCCAATTATCTTCTCTTGGAAAAGGCTCAAGTAAACAAAAATATTCGAAATTACGTACAGCTACAACAACAATAATTCAAATAAAAAAAATCCATATTAGTTTTTCAAATTAGGTCCTTCATAAAAAAAGTAACTAAAGGATCCAACAACGAAAATCTTCCCGGCAATCCATTTTGAGTGAACTTATTCAACTGTCAAAGCCGTATTTGACATCCTTCGCTTCAAATTCCCGCCGCTCGATTCCGAGCCGCCTCCTTCCCGTCACCCAAATAAACCTCCCATTCAAGGGAAGATTATATTCATATTTGCTCCCGTAATTAGGTTACCCCTCCACAAACGATCCGAACGTCATTATTCATGAAGTTGTGTTCACCCATTTCCATATATAGATGGGGACAGGGTGTCTTCAAGATTTCTAGATCTCCTTCAGGTTGATTTTATATCTCCTGCCAATTTTATCTGACTGAATTGAATAAAGAATATAAATCTGATTGAATTGAAAATAGAATTTAGATCTGACTGAAATTAATTCCATTGAATTGAACATAGAATTGAGATCTGATTGATTTAGATCTGATTGAATTGAATATAGAATTTAGATCTGATTCAATTGAATATAGAATTTAGATCTGATTGAATTGAATATAGAATTTAGATCTGGCAGAACTGAATTGAATATAGAATTTAGATCTGATTGAAATGAGTTGAATACAGAATTTAGATAACTGAATAGAATTGAGTATAGAATTTAGATCTTACTGAATTGAATTGAAATGAATAGACTTTAGATCTGATTGAATTGAATATAGAATTTAGATCTGACTGAACTTAAATTGAATATAGAATTTAGATCTGGTTGAATTGAATTGAATATA
>NC_061098.1:2518489-2546581 GCF_015104395.2 Macrobrachium nipponense | reverse complement strand
AAAAAAAAAGGAAATAAATGGAATAAAAAAAATTTTTAGAATTGTGTAGCTGGCTTGTTAAGATTCTCCCTTAATAATATAATAAATTAATTGGGAAGCGACTCAAAACATCTCTCCATTGCATTTGGTCAAGTTGAGTTCTCGAAAAGTAAGAGGGCGGCTCTAGGATAACAATCTCAAATAAAGTTTTCAGTTACAATTACAATAACAATTACCATTAATTATAAATAAAAAACAATGCAATTACAGTTAACTTCAAAACGTGTAATTCAAAACATATCAGATAAATGACAATTACACCAAGCCTGAATAAAAGGTAAGGTTTATTTGTAATTGGTAAAGCTCTCTTACTGTGGGTTTCACAGACAGTGCAGTCACGTTTTTGGTCAATAACACTGTAATGAAGACTGGTATCAGTACGAGATTTTGCTAAAATATTTCTGTATATTCAAGGCTTTAACTCTAATGGATGTCCGGTAAAAATGCTCAATTTTTATTTGTAACCAGTTACTTATTCAAACCAATCTGTAGCCAATTGGCGGCTCTCTCTTGCTAAAAAAAAAAAAAAAAAAAAAAAAAAAAAAAAAAAAAAAAAAAAAAATAAGTTAAAAAGTTGCGTGACAAACGGATTTCTGCTACCATCCCGACAGCTATGTTCCTAGGCGGCCATCTCTTCTTCACCTTCGTAATGCAAGCATATGGCTGATGCCCTGAGTCCAAATGAAGATTGCCAAGGAGGTAACCAAACACAAGTATAACAGTAGATTTACCATCAATCACAGTGTCTATCGTTCTACTACTCCACCATACATGCAGATATCTCTCACTCTAATAATTATAATTATTTACTCATAACCCAAGTCAATAGTCACTAAAGAAAGAAAAAAAATTTTGATCTTAAGACAAAAATATAATAGCTACTACTACTGCTGCTGCTGCTGCTGATAAGAATAATAGTAAAAAAATGCTATATTACTGGTTATTATTATTAATAATTAATTAATATTGTTTCCTTGTTTTCAACGTAGACCAAAAGTAATATATCCATTGCCTAAGGTAAGGTAGTACGTTACGGAATTTGCACATTTTTTCCGTACCTGAACTGTACCGGTACCGTACTTTGGGTAAAATTATCTGTTGCAATAATTCCGCCCGTACCGTAGCCACATAGGCTATTAAATATCTAACCGTACGCCATACCGGCTAAATGCCAGCCTTGCCTGGCAGGTAACAACAGCGTGAATCGTTAGATATATACAACATTTTAAATTATTATTATTAGATTAGATAGATAGATAGATAGATAAAAATAAATCATGCAAAATATACTTAAACTGAAGTAACATTCACAGAGAGAGAGAGAAGGGTTGGGGGGGGAGTATACTGTTGTGTTCACATCCATTTCTGGCTAATCGAGCCTTTTGCCTCTTCGTACAGGACAAGTGTCTATTCTTTATGATTTGTGATTCATGATACTCTTATAAATTATGGTACTGGGTTTAGTACACTATAGCAAAATCTCGTACTTATACGAATCTTAGTTACAGAGAAATAGGTTAGAGAATTCTCGAACACGTTTACCGAGCTCATTTTACGAAGCAGTTCTCGAGTATTCAGTTCTCAATGTAATTATTAACAGGAACAATATTTACGTGAGCATATTATATTTAACAGAAGTATCTTCATTTCATACCATGGTGATTATGATTCCTATTGGCTAATCCTACAATCAAGGAACGATATAATGATATAATCATGGTATTGTTTTACTCGACTCGAAACAGAGTCTGAATCCCAATAGAGGTGAGGTCGTCAGCAGGATTTTTAAATGGGTCAAGACTTCATACTACTCACAATGAATCGAAGGAACACAAATCTGGCGCTGCGAGGACGAATTGTCACGTGATATTGGTGTGTCCCCCCACCACGGTACAATAGAAGGTGGGAGGAGAGTGGGAACTTGAACGACTTGCGTAAGTTGTTTATGCTGAATGATTGGTGGATATGTTACATTGTTCATGGTTATTTAATCTTGCTTATTTAATGTGAAAGTTTCTTTCTTAAATGTATTTCGTCTCGCTCTCATAATTTTGGTTAGACTACAGATATCCACAGCCATTCCAACAGCACAGTAATATTTCAGGTGCACCTCCATAATTCCACACCGGTGGGTGGTTGGCCCTTGCCGACCTCAACCATGAACAAAGTTAGATAGTCGATTGAGTTGTCTCGGTAAAATTAAGCCTATAAGAGCATTTTATTTGTGCCCACCCCCTCACAGTCATTGTGTGTCTTATGGTAGATATAGTTTATATATTAAATGTCATTTCAGTGATGGCTCAGGAATGATTTACAGTTTTAATAACTAACAACCAAATTGAGAATATTATGGAAATATGTAATCACGTTCTATTTGATATGCTTTTGAAACCAAAAGTATACTGCCATGTTTACTAAATTATGATCAATCCATCCAGTACAAAATTCGAAGAATCTAGAATTGATTGCGATGTTATATAAATTATAAGTTAAACATTTAAGATAATATGGTCTCTTAGCTAGGCCAGGGGGTCCACGGAACACGCCATTATCAGGGCGGCTCGAGAGCAACCCTTAACCAACGCCGAGCCATTCGTGAATACCTTGGATTAGAAGTGTCTTCGATGACAGTACGACGCAGACTTCACACTGCTAGGATTCATCACAGATACCAGCGACGAAGGAGCTCTTGATGGAGCGACATAAGGCGGGAAGGCTTGATTTTGGCAGAACGTCATGCTGATAAGGATTTGGACTTTTGAGGCCAGGTCATCTTTACTGACGAGAAGTGCTTCTCGTCCACATCGCATGGGAACAAATAGAACTCGGTATGATAAGCAAAATCTTTACTTGCATCAAATATCAATTGCATACTTCTTTATATTAATTATTAATCTTCAGATTTTGTTCCACGGAAGTGGACTGTCAAATATATAAAGGGAGTAAACATAAATAAGAGTGCTATTTCTGAGATAAATATTAGGTAAGGGGACAGTGGCAGCAATTGCTCTCTTTCCTCAAATATAATTAAATAGATAATTAGACAACAGAATTCTTTCAGTGTTGTTCACCACTGAGAATTTAAATTCTCAAAGGCACATATATATGATATATTATACACCCCCATTTTTTCTCTCATTCAGATATGAATCCCGTAACATCGTTGAGGTGGTTCGATCCGGCCATGTCACCTGCAACGTATGGGGTGGGCTGGGTGTGTCTGGATGGTATGGGTGATGTGTTCTGTATCGAGGACGATTTACAGCAGCTAAGTATGTTGAGCTGCTGCAAACCTCCTTCTTGCCTTCGTTACGAGAAAGGAATTTTCCCTTCCCATCAGGCCCATCCTGTTCATGCACGACCGAGTCCCATTCACACTGCTCGCGTTGTTCAAGAGTGGTTTGCCAGACAGGATAACCTGCTTCTTCTTGAATGGCCGAGCAAAGGAGCAGATATGAACGTGATTGAACATGTGTGGGCCCAGATGGTGAACACATGGAAAATGTAACATGAGAGAACAACACAGCAAACCATGGCTCACATCAACTCTCAGTGGGAAATTTGTAGACAGAGACCGCAGCAAATTTTCAACCTTGTTCATTCGATGTCCGACAGATTGAGGGAAGTGACTGAGAGAGAGGGTGGATGGTCAAGGTATAGATTGTATAATAATAAATGTTATATTTTTTTTTTTGTAACAGGACATAAAATGGTCTCATTTTGTTCTCACTAGTTATTTCATTATATGTTTTAAATAAACATAAATTCACAACAAGTTTTTATTATAAAAAACCATGATATTCTTGATATAATATTCGAAGTATCTGTAAAAAAAAATGGCATAATGCCTCCATACAATATTGAGAGTATTGCAGTAAACTTTCCTACTTACTCTGGCCCCACATGTTTTTTATGTCTCTTCCTAATCACCGTTTCTTGTTAACAGCATTGAATTATAGAACTGAATGACTCGCCGAGCACTGTTTTCATACACTGAGGTCGGTAACACAAATTGCCTTACCTGTATACTTTGTCTCTGTGGTGCGGCCGATACAGATATGATAGTGATACTTCGCCAGTTATTTTCGCTTATTAGCTTCTTGGAGTCTATTAAAATAGTTTCCATTATTTGAAATGTTATGCTTTATATCCTACTGATATTTTCAATGTAGTATCTTTGTTAAAATCTAAGTTATATGAACAAGAGTAAAAATGTGGCATA
The DNA here is from genome assembly GCF_015104395.2 of Macrobrachium nipponense. Classification (NCBI taxonomy): domain Eukaryota; kingdom Metazoa; phylum Arthropoda; class Malacostraca; order Decapoda; family Palaemonidae; genus Macrobrachium; species Macrobrachium nipponense. Next base: position 2,542,320 of record NC_061098.1, on the reverse strand, counting down.
TTTTTTGGCCGTCGTTGTCGTTACTGAGTATAAGGGTCATATGCTCTGTAGGATATTTTAAAAGGAAACTGTCAGTTCAGTAGATGATGCTCTCTTTATGTCAGCCACTATAAGGAAAGCCCAAATGACTTCACCTATCGCCTGAGGTCAACGAAATATATAGTCTATAATATATCAGTGCATACATAATTTTAGAAAAACAACAGTTAACCCTTAAAAGGTCAACCTCGTCATATGACGTGTTGCAGAAGTCGTCCCACATATGTTGTTTACGTCATGTGACGTTCTTAAGATTTTAAATTTGCGCGCCTTCATAGTTTATTGTATCGATATTGTTTCTGTACTACTTAGTGCCTTATTAGAGGCCTTGCTGGCCGTTTGCACTGCTTGTCTTCCATTTGTATGAACTGTGCGGGGGAGGGGGCGGGGTTAAGGGTGGCCTAGGAGGTTGTCAGAAATGTCAAACCAGCTAATCCTGTGTGGCAAAGGATTGGTGGTGATAATTTTTTGCCGCACCTTCGATTTTGATGAAAGTATATCAGGAATAAAGGTTTTTATTCTGTTTTTAATGGAACTGACTGTAGAGAGATCCAATCGTGATTTTCGGCAATACCAATATAACTTTAAAATGTTGATACATTTTAAGTATTGTGTAAATGAATCATGACCGATATATAGACAATGTGGTAAGATAACGTCTTGGCCGAAAGTTAAATGAAACCTTAATAAACAAACTTATATTACAAGTGAGACAACAATCTTCATTACAACGATATAAACTGCTCAGATCTTTTTTTTTTTTTTTTTTTTTTTTTTTTTTTTTTTTTTTTTTTACTCCGTTGTGTGTGTGTCTTTCTCCCACTATACTAATAAGTCCGCCCACCAAACGAACTCTAGAGCTTATTGGTGGAACTCTTGCTAACAGAGAAGGAGTTCTCCCCCCATCTCACTCAGTAAACATTGATACCATGTAATTTTTCGAAGTCTCTCAAGTCGGTGTACCAGGCAAACCTGTGTCCAACTGTACATACCTACACACACACACACACACACACACACACACACACACACACACATACACCAACGTACGATGCTTCCATTATAAAAAATGACAAACTTTACTGTCAATTGTATATTTTAACTACTAAATTGTGGACAAAACCCTGTGCAGTCAATAGACATATATACACACATACTACATACACACACACATATACATACACACACATACACGCACCAACACACGATGCTGCCATTATAAAAAGCAAGACATTATAATTCCATATTTCAAGTAAAAAATCACGGACGAAACTTTTGCATAAAACGTCCATTTTGTCTGTCGCTTCATATAATGAATGCGCTACACAGATACCCTTGGCCGAATGGAGTTTGATAGGTTATACAAACATAGTGTAGAGCCCTGTGTTGTTTAATTACGGAAGCTTTTTGCATGTTAGGTAGGTTCATTCATTTTTCGACATTTATGAGGTCAACAAGGCAGTGAATATATATTAAATATATATAAATATATATAGATAGTAGTATATTATATATATATATATTCTATATATATAATACATTGCATAATTTGATCTTTGCCTAGAATTTGATCCACATTTTTTTTCCTATTTTAATTATCCAGTGGCATTTTTTTCCTTTTCTCTTTATTTTCCTTTTTTCAGTTATGCATCAGGCTGATAGTGTTCTTATTACCTTATATCATATAATATGCAAATTCCGCTCACGGAACCCCCTTTTGAATTATGTCCGCGATATAATCTACTTTCGGTGAATGATGGCACCAAAAGAGAGAGAGAGAGAGAGAGAGAGAGAGAGAGAGAGAGAGAGAGAGAGAGGAGGAGATGAATGCTTTCAGAAAAGTGCGCGAAATCTTATACTACTAATTCTATATATATATATATATATATATATATAATATATATATATATATAATATATATATATATATATATATATTAATAACTACAAACACCCAATTTTTCCTTTTCTGATTGAAGCCTTTTTGGTGACAAGCGTATCCAAAATGTATGGAATAATTTGCTAAAGTTAAGAGTGTATATGCCAATGACAATCAACATATGTATGGTGAAAGTGACCAGTCGATTGATATATATGTATGTGTATATATATATATATATATATATATATATATATATATACATATATATATACATAAGAATCACTTCATATACCTTTCATGAATAGACTATATTAGCACATACACACTGGCACATACGAAGCAACTAAGCTGTGTTTGTTCTTACGTGTTGTACGTATGTATGTATGCGTATTTGTGTGTGTGTGTGTGTTCGCCCTTTTTAGAATCTTACATAATACCCCGCCAATCAAAATGAGTAGAGGAAGACACCTCTTTCAAACAAACAATTTTTAAAGATGGGGTGAGCAAAGAAATAACAGAAGTGCTTCTATTAGAACAGACAGTGGTATAGCTGTAAGGAATATGACCTCTCAGTGGAGAATATTCCATACATTCATACGACATCCCAATAGAGGAAATGAAACACATTCTCTCTCTCTCTCTCTCTCTCTCTCTCTCTCTCTCTCTCTCTCTCTCTCTCTCTCAGGGGATATTAGGGACAAAGTGTTACTGTTTGGAAAATGCTTCGGGTGGCGACGAGGTCTTCTGGAAAAACTTATGAAAGAATGTGCTGACTAATTAATGGAATGGATAGTTTTACGTAAGTTAGTTGTATTGAAATGGATTTTTTTTATGAATGTACGATTATTTATCTTTGTTATTGAGCTACAGTGGTTCATATTTATCTCAATCTTTACTCTCTTTTCAGCCTGATAATAGTGATTGATTACGCTTGAGATATATTTGTTCGGCAAAAGTATATATATCTTTACTTTAAATTTTGCTTCACATTAATTCACGCCCTTTGGACATTATGTATATAAGTACTATAATTTAATAAAGACCAAAACCTACGAAGGAAAGTGGAGCAGCTGCGAGACCTTTCGACTTTTCGATTGTGTCACTTTCGTCTTGATTTATACTAGCAAATTAGTTGTTGGGGGGGGGGGGGTAGAATTAAACCCCATTATAAACCATCTTAGGGGTCCCCACTATAACCCTGCCAAGTTTCATGCCCATCGGACCACCCGTTTGGCCGTGATTGAATGACAGATGGACGGACAGACACAACGCCCTTTATAGTAAGACAGATTATATATATATATATATATATATATATATATATATATATATATATATATATCACACACATGATATATATATATATATATATATATATATATATTTAATTATAAACTTGCAGTTAGAAAAAATTCGTTTTTTAATATTGTTATTCATATAAAAAAAATTTTATATAAGTCAACACTGACGAGACGATTGCCAAACATTTTTCTTTTACTCATCACAACAGGGAAAGTTTTCATGACACTGAATTCATTCCCAACGAATCTTTTTTATTTGCCAATATTTCAAGGACAAGTAACACTTGTTTACCAAGAAACAATAGAAACGTTAACAATATGATTTTTGTTTTATCTTTCTATGAATTGCAGTAACTATGCCTGAGCATTCGTATACATTTCTCATTTGAACCTTCACTGATGGACTCCTAAGGAGGCAGGATGCAACCCGGAACCCCACACTATAAATGCCACCCAGTCGAATTGGAGGAATGCGAAAGACAAAAAAAAATTAATAATATAGTAATAATAATCGTAATAATGTGTTTCTATTAAAAATCGATACAAAATTATATTCCCAGAACTTCTTAACTACATCTTAAAAAATGAACAACGGGTAACATCTTCTGAATAATAATAATAATAATAATAATAATAATAATAATAATAATAATAATAATAAATAATAATAATAATAATAATAATAATAATAATAATAAAGTTTTTATATTAAACATCAATACGAAATGATATTCCCAGAACTTCTTAACTACATCTTAAAAATGAACAACGGGTAGCATCTGAATAGTAATAATAATAATAATAATAATAATAATAATAATAATAATAATAATAATAATAATAATAATAATAATAATAATGATAAAGTTTTTCTATTAAAAATCAATACGAAATTATATTCCCAGAACTTAACTACATCTTAAAATAAACAACGGGCTCCATCTCGTGAATAATAGTAGTAATAATAATAATAATAATAATAATAATAATAATAATAATAATAATAATAATAATAATAATAATAATAATAAGGTTCTTATATCAAAAATAAAAGTCGCTACAAAAGGATATTCCCAGAACTTAGCGGCATCTTAAACCAATGAAGAAAATTCTCTGAGAAGATGTAACAAGATATCTTTCTCAGGGCAACAGTGGCTAATGAGGAGTCTTTTCCATTCACGGGATATTACTACGAATGAAAAACAAATAAGGTTTCACATTAAGACAGGTCTTCGTGCGTTTTATTCAAGGTTTAATGAGCTCGTGTATCAACGTGACCTAATGAGCGTTGGTACTTACTTATTTTTTGTAGTGTCAGTGCATGTGTGTATGTATATATTGTATGGTTTATGTATATGTAGTATGTATGTATGTATGTATGTAAGATGTATGTATGTATATGTATGTATGTATACATGTAATATATATATATATATATATATATATAGATATTATATATATATCTCTTTACACCCCCCCCTTTTTATTAAACTACACAAATCATAAACCCTTACCTGTAGTCAATGGTGCCCTCTGTCTGCAACTATGTCGTTAGGTTATTAAGATCTCGTAAGTATAAAAATATACTATTTATTACCCAAAGCAGTTGATTATAAAATAGAACAAAATGATTAACAAGTCATAATGACAGAAAACCCAAATCTGCCCATAAAACCAGTAAGTTAACATTCTACCCTCCTGACTAAGAATTCACTCCCAGACCCATAATGTCAATAAGTTCATCATATTAGTCAGGTTAGAGATTCCCGTCTCTAAATTAGCCATGGAATAGGACCCATCTGTAATAAAGATAATAATAGATAAAAGATACACTACACACATCACTCTTTTCAAAGTATTCACGTAAAGAGAGTATTTCACACTTCTCTCTCTTTTCAAAGGTAACGGTTTTCTAAGTCTTTACAAAAATATGTCCTACCTTTACGATGGGGCTTTCTCTCCCGACACTTGGCGTGTACCACCTCACCTCTTAGTGTTCACCACAAAGAATGTGACTTTCGCAAGTGCCTTTGACTATTAGGCCTGTAACATCCGTACAAACGAATGTACATGCCTCACGACAGGGTGAGTGATCTCTCGGTTAAACTGATTGCGTATTCAAATTCCTTCGTTCAAGTAAGCTGCCCCTACAACTCCGCTTGTCTCCAAGCAAGACGTGATATGTGATTTCACTTAACATTACACACTTGTAAGATGGCTCGGCCACCTCTGTCCTCTGTGCACTCCTGTTGCACACCACATACCTTGACAAATTTTATCTCCTATCTAAAAGAAAAATGCTATTTAGAGCTTAACCCTCATTACAACATCTCTCATAAGGAAAAAAAAAAAGGAAAAAAAAAAGAGAAAAAAATAGGATCATAACAACAATAATAAGTGAGCATTCCCCCATTACACAGCGCACATAAGAGAAAAAGAAACATATATAATTCAATATCTTTCCCAAAACAGAATGTGTACCGTTACGGAATTTGCTACCGCAACAATCCCATCGACAGAAACGACCAGAAAAGAATCCCCTTACATGGTGCGTCCCCGTGGAATGCCATAATCAGCATCTATAAGAATAGTGCAAATCCCCGAGTAATCAACTCCTAAGGGAAAAATCTGCAACCGGATTCATTACAGCAACATTAGCAAAAAAATCCACCTGTGAACACTTCAGGTGCTTCAAACTGCAGCATAGTCAGACTCGCAACGCCAGAAACTCATGATTCTCGAAAAAAATGTTCTATGCTGAAACTACATCAGCACATTCTGCAGAACTATCTCCAAGACATGACCAAGGTGCTCCAAAGTTATCTCGAAGACATAATTCACCCAAACGATACTGTCCAATCATATAAAAAATTATCACCTATTCGGGATAAAAAACTACGATAAACTTGTAATTCAGCAATTATATGCCTCCAAAAATAACATCTCCACAGGCCTCGTAATGCAGTAATGCCACTCGCCTCCAATTAGTCACGAAACCAAAAAGAAAGAACCACAGAACTCTTCTCTTGGCTCGAAAAAAACTCCAGGAATTCAACTCAAGAAAAAATCATAACCACTAAAAAGGTCACCCGCCAAAGATTAACGTCATCCGTATATAATATATAAATCACCATCTTAATAATAACACCATTCCAGTGGTAAAAATATTTCCTCCAATTAATTAATGACCTCACGCCAAAAAAATCATCCCCCCTCCAAAAAAATTGTCGTTAAATCATAACACCCCACGACATTACCCGAATTATATAAAACCCTAATGTCATCTATTCGGCTCGTGAAACCCCAAAAATTCAGCCCAAATATCATACACGCAGGAATAGTCACATGTTTATCATCACGTTTCTCAGCTAAAGCAAAAATTTGCCGGATTTCAACACATCCCCACGTAAAATATTAACCCCGAAATCTTACGGCAAAACGCCGCAGATTTGCGCATAATAAGAAAAAAAACAGTAGAAGGAAATAAAAGAGAAAAAAAAACCGTGAAGGCATTCTGCCACCAAATCGCAAAAAACAGACAGCAAGAAAAAAAAGAAAAAAATGCAATTGCGCGACATTATATTAATCACCACAACCAATTCTTTTCAATTTCGGGCCTAGTTTGTAATTTAACTCATTTCTCACGTTAAATTTTAAAAATACCTTGTCTCCGACATTGATCTTGGGATCAGATGATTTACTATTACTCTTCTGTACCATATCTCTGGTTGTGGATTCGAGATTACGGCTGAGACACATGTGTCTCTCTCTCGCTGTGGATACCAACGCCTCGACCGTATCCTCCCCATGATGAGGCATAGTTAGCAAATCAAATGTGCCTCGTGCTGGACAACCAAACAAAGCTTCAAATAGGGACATTTTAATTGAATCACTAACCATAGTGTTAATACTATGCCTAACAACATTAATATATCTGTAACAACATTAATATATCTGTCCCAATTCTTATCATTACCACCTACAGTTTTCCTGAGAGCCTCGAGCACTTTCCTGTTTGCTCGTTCGCATAACCCATTAGCCTCGGATCTGTATGGAATAATTGTTACTTTCTATATCCCCATGACTTCAGCTAAACATTCCAAGGTTTTGTTCACAAATTCCATCCCATTGTCGGTTAATAGAACTTCGGGTGAGCCATATCTGCAAATGATACCATTGAAAAACGCTATGGCTACTTCTTCGGCCGTTTTATGCTTAAGTGGGAAAATTTCTACTATCCTTGTAAGTTCATTTATTATCACTAACAAGTACTTGTTCGCATATCTAGACTCACAAAAATTCCCCAGGATATCCATATGTATTCTCTGAAAAGGTCTACTCTGTATAGGATATGATCTTAATTTGCATGAAGTTGTCCTTGCAGGCTTACATACGTTGCACACCGTACAATTCCTTGCGAAATTTTCCACATCTTTCCCCATGTTTTTCCAAATGTATTTAGCACGAACCTCATCATACGTTTTTTCTATTCCCAAGTGAGGACTACCGAACCTGCAATGAACTATATCCAAAACCACTGGAATTAGGACCTTCGGAATTACGATCTGTCGTATCTCCTTTACTTTCACCGGTTCTCAACTTAGCCTACCGTTTCCTGACTAATTCCCCTCTTAGAAACGCTTTTGCATCTGCTAAAATATCGTCTTCATCTTGCCTTTGCTCTACGAGAGGTATATCCCATTGTATGGTTTCACTAGTGACTTGCGCGATTTGGAAACCTTCCGTGTCATGAAAACTCCTGCTGAGAGCATCAGCAACAACATTAAATTTGCCCTCTATATATTTGAGCTTTGCATCAAAATCTCTGATAGTTAAAAACCATCGAGCTCTTTGTGGCGACAAATCGGGTTTATTAAAAAGATCTAGTAATGGTTTGTGGTCTGTAAGAACTACTTTATTCCCCATCAGTAACATTTTAAAATGAACTAAGCTCGACACTATTGCAAAGGCTTCTTTATCTATGGTGGCCTTGGACTTCTCGTTGCTGCCCTTTGTCCTGAACTTCCTGCTATAAAAAGCTATAGGATGAAATTTCCCATCGAACTTTTGCATAAGGCAAGCACCTATACCTTCCTGGCTTGCATCAGTCACTAATGTAAAAGGTTGCCTAAAATCTGGAAACTTCAAAACAGGGGGATTCATTAGCGCGTCCTTGAGCTTTTGAAAACTCTCCGCCTGGGGTTCCTTTCATTGAAATTGAACGTCTTCCCGCAACACATCAGTTAGGGGAGCTGCTATATTAGAGAACCCTTTCACAAACCTCCTAAAGAAACCGGCGGTACCCAGGAATGTTATTTGCCCAATAACACGTGCAAAACTGTGTTCACCAACCTGGTAAAGGTCATCAGACTGCCCGATAAACCGAAAGGCATTCACGTAAATTCATAGTGTCCCTTGGGCACTGAAAAAGCGGTATATTCCTTGCTACTCTCACTAAGAGGGACCTGTAAGAAACCTTGCGCCAAATCAATTAAGCTATAAATATTATGTCCCCCAATTTCAACAAAAAGATCTGGTATGCACTCAACTGGGTAGCAGTCAAGGATCGTCTTCTCATTTAAACGTCTAAAATCAACGCATACACGGACAGAACCGCCTTTCTTAGGCACCACTAACAAGGGAAAGTTGTAAGGAGACACGCTGGGTCTAATGATTCCTTCTTCTTCCCATCTATTAACCTCTTTCTCTACCTGTTCTCTGATTTTGAAAGGTATGCGATATACAGGAATATAAATAGGTTTTGTGCCACTCTCCAAATTTACCTTATGTTCTAACACATTAGTCAACCCCAATTTATCACCTTGTAAGGCTACCGTATCCCCAAATTATGCCAAGAGCCCGCTTATCGCTTCAACGTGTTCGCTATAATCTGCATTAGCTAAATGTTCTCTAAATGTGTGTTTCCTTGATTGCATTTCTGCATCTGAAAACTCAGGTTTCCCCTCTACAATAGCCACTGAACCACTATCACAACTCCAATCTTGGAAATCCGATATATATGTGTTTTTCTGGTATCTCCTAACTGTATCATTACAGTTTAGCAACTCTAACCACGTAAACCCATCCTTGGATACACTGTTCACCGATGCCGTGCTAACAACCCCTCTAATTAGGCTTTTCGCTATTTTCAATAACAAACACATCTGTGGGTTTTCTCATTTCCTTCAATTTAACTTTTACCATAGTCTTCGAACCTGGTAGTAACATAATATCTTCGGATAAAACACCCCTTGCCACCGCCCCATACACATTACCACCCTCAGTATCACCCCCAGCATTGTTAGTATCAGAAATAACATCAATGTTAGTATCAACATCACCATTCAAGGTATCATCACCACCATTGTTATCACTGTGAACTCTGATAGAACCCCCGTATTCATTTCCCATATCAGCAACGTGGGTTTTATTATTACCTTTCTCCATAACACTCGTATCACCACCATTAATATCACCGAGCACATCTCCTCTTTCAATAACCTCAATGTCCTCCATTCTATTCACGTCCTCATAAGGCAGAAAAATACCTGGTATCCCAACTGTTATCCCATTAACACCCGCATGGATCGAAATCTTGTCTTCTACAAGCAGGATGACCCAGCAAAAGTCTGTTGCCCAACGCAATTCCTTTCATTACCAAAAATGGTTCTGTTAACACTGTCACCGAGAGTAAACTGTATTTGAACACAACCCAGGGTATTTAATCTATGGGCTTGCACATCACACACCGTCTCCGTTGAGGGTTGCAAAGGGTAATTGGAAAACATGGATTGATACAAATTATAGTCCATTAGATTTATTGATGCCCCTGAGTCTATGAATATCGGGATATCCACATCCCCTACTGTTCCATAGACTATAGGCTTGGGCTCTGGGGCGTCCCCCACGAGTCCACAATGGCATTTACCAATCACCTGTACCCTTTTTGTTGATCGGGCCTCCAAAAATTTCGGTAGTGAGTAGTTTCGCAGATGACACAAGAATAAGTAGAGAAATTACTTGTGATGAAGATAGGAACGCTCTACAAAGAGACCTTAACAAAGTATATGATTGGGCAGAGGTAAATAGGATGGTATTTAACTCTGATAAATTTGAATCAATAAATTATGGAAACAGAGAAAGAAAGCTATATGCATATAAGGGACCTAATAATGAGACCATCACAAATAAGGAAGCAGTTAAAGACCTTGGTGTGATGATGAATAGGAACATGTTATGCAATGATCAAATAGCACTCTGTTGGCAAAATGTAAAGCAAAAAATGGGAATTTTGTTACGGCACTTCAAAACAAGAAAAGCTGAACACATGATTATGCTTTATAAAACATATGTTCGTAGTCCACTTGAATATTGCAATATGATATGGTACCCACACTATCAAAGGATATTGCACAAATAGAGAGTGTACAAAGGTCCTTTACAGCTAGAATAGAAGAAGTTAAGGACCTAGACTACTGGGAAAGACTACAATTCTTAAAATTATATAGTCTAGAAAGGAGAAGAGAACGCTACATGATAATTCAGGCATGGAAACAGATAGAAGGAATAGCAGAAAATATCATGGAACTAAAAATATCAGAAAGAGCAAGCAGAGGTAGATTAATAGTGCCCAAAACTATACCAGGAAAAATAAGGAAAGCACACAGGACATTAATCCACTACGCACCAGCATCGATAATGCAGCGTCTATTCAATGCGTTGCCAGCTCATCTGAGGAATATATCAGGAGTGAGCGTAGATGTGTTTAAGAATAAGCTCGACAAATATCTAAACTGCATCCCAGACCATCCAAGATTGGAAGATGCAAAATATACCGGAAGATGTACTAGCAACTCTCTGGTAGACATTAGAGGCGCCTCACACTGAGGGACCTGGGGCAACCCGAACAAGATGTAAGGTCTGTAAGGTAAGGCCCTCTGGTTTGACTTGCCTGGGAAGTTCTCACATTATAATTACCAGAACCTTGAGGTGTAGGTCTCGCATCTCTGTGTCTGAGACGGACAAGACTGCCAATAATGACCAGTACTTTTACACATTCCACAATATTTAACCCTACACAATTTCTGTGGATGCCCTGGTTTATTGCAGTTGAAACAGCGCAACTGCTGTTGCTTCTGATCGATCGATCTTTTGTTATACTCAACTTTTGCGCACAGACGGGGAGGAGAAAATTCTGTGTCTCTTTGCACTCTATCCCTCGGGCCTGTCCCATTAAAAATGTGTTATCTACAGTAGGACATTTAGACCTATTTTTTTTCTATTTGGGTATAAAGTAATTCTTTGGCTGAAGTAGGTTCAATCTTTTCATCAAAGCTATCCACTATCACATCCAGTACCTCGTGCAAGAGCAGGGAAAAATAGATCAGTTTATGAATATTATCCAGAGAGAGATTATCCCCTGTAACCCATTTAGATGTTTTCAATTTTCCTACCCAATCCGCCACTTCATCAAACAGTTTTGAACTATGTTCTACGAGGCTATTAGTCCCCTTCCGTAGTTTATAAAGACCCCGAAGGTCCCTTACCATATCTCCGTGTTCCTTTGAGCCATACTCTGTTGTCAAAAATGCTTGCAAGTCCGTCCAGGTACGACATTTTGTAAATTGGAAACTCCTGGAACGGTGGGAGAGGTCTCCCCTATTGAAATCTAGCAAAGCTTTCGCCTCTCTAAATGCCTCTACATCGTCTAATATATTCTTTCCCACTAAATATTAATTATTAACTCCTTCAATAAAAATTTGTATAGGCTGTGATAACACGCCATCTACAATCCCTCTGAATGGATTCACGCCTGCACTCACGTTTGTTACGTGATGTAGTAGCGTTGTGGTATTTTTAGTGTCCTCCATTTTTCTCTGTTTCCGAAAGCTATTTTGTTCTATAAACTTCCCCGATCTCAATAACATCAATGTATTTATATACACCAAACCCAATCAAGAAAAATTAACACAAATTTTCCCCCAATAATGGATAACAAAAGGCAAATGCGCCCCACGCCCAGTATATTAATAATAATCCCACGAAAGCAACAATGAAAAATAAAAAATAGGGAGGGGATAGAAAAAAAAATGCAAAACGCTTATCAAGCAATGCACCCTGGTAACCAACCGTCTCAGTCCTTAGCTCTCGCCTCTCTCTCTCTCTCTCTCTCTCTCTCTCTCTCTCTCTCTCTCTCTCTCTCTCTCTCTCTCTCAGGCGTGACTCGCAACAAAAACTCCGCTCGAGTAAATTAGCCACAAATAAACAACAGGAATATAAACAACAACAAAAAGGTAAAAAAATATAAAAGATAAAAAGAAGAAAATAAGAAAGAAAACTTGAAACTACACGCACATCTTCATATGGCTGGAAACCGAATTCGTATACGCACAGCAAATATGTGTGAACTGTTTACTACTACACTTGCGAAACACTTTAATACGCTGAAAATTAAACTTTTCCTCTTCACGTTTTAAAACACTGTTATTCTAGAACCCCAAGAAGCTGATACTGACTTAGCTCGAGATACGAACTGCTTCTCCTTGTCCAACCCATTGAATCAGCAAAAAGAGACCCGAGTTGCCTGTGACATGATTATAACCCTTTTTCCTACCAAAAAAGAAACCCATCTTATGTCTAACTGGTCCCCAGTCTCTTCGTTAGCGTACCTACAGCTTATAAAATATATAAAAAGCCTCTTAAACCACCTGCCACTACTCTTACCCCCCCCCTTTTTATTAAACAACACAAATCATAAAACCTTACCTGTCGTCAATGGTGCCCTCTGTCTGCAATTATGTTGTTAGGCTATTAAGATCTCGTAAGTATAAAAATATACTATTTATTACCCAAATAAAATAGAACAAAATGATTAACAAGTCATAATGACAGAAAACCCAAATCTGCCCATAAAGAAACCAGTAAGTTAACATTCTACCCTCCTGACTAAGAATTCACTCCCAGACCCATAATGTCAATAAGTTCGTCATATTAGCCATGTTAGAGATTCCCGTCTCTAAATTAGCCATGGAGTAGGACCCATCTGTAATAAAGATAATAATAGATAAAAGATACACTACACACATCACTCTTTTCAAAGTATTCACGTAAAGAGAGTATTTCACACTTCTCTCTCTTTTCAAAGGTAACGGTTTTTTAAGTCTTTACAAAAATATGTCCTACCTTTACGATGGGGCTTTCTCTCCCGACACTTGGCGTGTACCACCTCACCTCTTAGTGTTCACCGCAAAGAATGTGACTTTCGCAAGTTCCTTTGACTATTAGGCCTGTAACATCCGTACAAACGAATGTACATGCCTCACGACAGGGTGAGTGATCTCTCGGTTAAACTGATTGCGTATTCAAATTCCTTCGTTCAAGTAAGCTGCCCTACAACTCCGCTTGTCTCCAAGCAAGACGTGATATGGGATTTCACTTGACATTACACACTTGTAAAATATATATATATATATATATATATATATATATATCTTACATGTGTGTAGTGTTAAGTGAATTACATATCATGTCTTGCTTGGAGACAGGCTGAGCTGTAGGGGCAGCTTTCTTGAGTGAAGGAATTTGGTACATAAGCATTTTAGTCGAGAGACTGCTCGTCTTGTCTTCAAACGTTTACATTCGTTTGTACGGATGTTACAGGTCTAGTTGACCAGGGCACTAGCGAAAGTCACATTCGTTTTGGTGAGAAGAAAGAGGTCAGTTTGGTACATGCCAGGTGTCGGGAGAGAAAACCCCATCTAAAAGGTATGGCACATATTTTGTAAGACTTAGAAAACCGTTACCTTTGAAAAGAGAGAGAAGTGTGAAATACATTCTTTTACTTAAATTACTTTGAAAAGAGTGATGTATGAAGTGTATCTTTTATCCATTATTATTTTTATTACAGATGGGCTCTATTCCATGGTATTAGAGACGGGATTCTCTAACCTGACTAATACAATGAACCTATTGGCATTCTGGGTCTGGGAGTGAATTCTTAGTCAGGAGGCTAGAGTGATAACTTACTAGTTTTCTTTGTGGGCAGATTTGGGTTTTTGTCACTATGACTTGTTAATCATTTTGTTCTATTCTATATTCATCTGCATTGGGTAATAAAAATAGATATATTTTTATACTTTAGCGTGATCTTAATAGCCTAATGACATGTTTGCAGACAGAGGGCACCATTGACAATAGGTAAGGGTTTCCAATTTGTGTACTTTTAATAAAAGGGTGGTTAGATATATATACACATATGTTTGTATACTATATATATATATATATATATATATATATATATATAATATATATATATATATGCACATACGTTACCACACAGACAGACCAACAGAGAATGCATACACAGAAATATGAAAGTATTTAAGACAAATATTTATAAATTCCCCATAATACACGTTCTTAGCCTAAACCTTAGTATAGATTCCAATAGATTATCATACAGAAGATTATTATAAATCCTATATAAATACTAGTATGATAACATTTCAGGAATTATAATGTTATCAAAACAGAAATATAGAAATTTTAAAAAAACTTTATTCGGACATATCATAGTAGGCTTTCTTTCATTTTGACCATTTTTCAAATTTACAATATGTAATAATTTATAGCTAATATATGTGCTCTCTCTCTCTCTCTCTCTCTCTCTCTCTCTCTCTCTCTCCTCTCTCTCTCTCTAAAATCATATGATGTAGATGCAACATCCATTTCCTCTATCTCTCTCTCTCTCTCTCTCTCTCTCTCTCTCTCTCTCTCTCACATCATCTTATGTAGATACACCATCCACTTCCTCTCTCTCTCTCTCTCTCTCTCTCTCAAATCATCTTATGTAGATACACCATCCACTTCCTCTCTCTCTCTCTCTCTCTCTCTCTCTCTCTCTCTCTCAAAATCATTCGCCTCTCTCATCTATGTAGATACACCATTCCCTCCTCTTCTCTCTCTCTCTCTCTATCTCAAAATCTCTTAATTATAGATACCATCCCCACCCTTCCTCTCTCTCTCTCTCTCTCTCTCTCTCTCTAAATCATCTTATGTAGATACACCATCCTCTCTCTCTCTCTCTCTCTCTCTCTCTCTCTCTCTCTCTAAATCATCTTATGTAGATACACTTCCTCCTCTCTCTCTCTCGTCTCATCTCTCTCTCTCTCTCTCTCTCTCTCTCTCTAAAATCATATGATGTAGATGCAAACATCCATTTCCTCTCTCTCTCTCTTCTCTCTCTCTCTTCTCTCTCTCTCTCTCTCTCTCTCTCTCTCAAATCATCTTATGTAGATACACCATCCACTTCCTCTCTCTCTCTCTCTCTCTCTCTCTCTCTCTCCTCTCTCTCTCTCTCTCTCTCTAAAATCATATGATGTAGATGCAACATCCATTTCCTCTCTCTCTCTCTCTCTCTCTCTCTCTCTCTCTCTCTCTCTCTCTCTCTCTCTAAATCATCTTATGTAGATACACCATCCACTTCTCTCTCTCTCTCTCTCTCTCTCTCTCTCTCTCTCTCTCTCTCTCTAAAATCATATGATGTAGATGCAACATCCATTTCCTCTCTCTCTCTCTCTCTCTCTCTCTCTCTCTCTCTCTCCAACTAAGAACAGAATGGGATCTGCACCAGAGCTTATTTTCTCTGTGAGCTGAGGGAGCTTTTTCTGGGTCACGTGATGAATTCCTGTCGTCGGAGAGAAGATTTACGGCCGTGAGAACACAAACATCTGCTGGAATGATAGGAGAGGATCGACCAGATGCTCTAGAGAGAGAGAGAGAGAGAGAGAGAGAGAGAGAGAGAGAGGAGAGAGAGAAACAAGAGAGAGGAGAGAAGGAGAGGTAGATGTTTCATTATACCAAGGGAATAAATTTTAGGGAAGAAAGAGAGAGAGAGAGACGAGAGAGAGAAGAGAGAGAGAGACGAGAGAAGAGAGAGAGGAGAGAGAGAGAGAGAAACATTTAAATTCAAACATTTGGGGAAACATCTTATTCACTTATTAGCTTTTTACATTTGCGAATAGATTTATTTTTCAATTGTCATTTATGAACTTTCATTTTTTTATTTTTTAGTAATTTTTTCTGCTTTCACCCAATCGTGGATATTCTCCTTCGAAAAAGGAGCGCGAGAGGAGCATAAGGCTTCGAATCTCATCTGTTCAAAGAACAAAACATGTCGTTTACTCGAGCTGAATTTATCCTTACAGCCTATGTGTGCTGTTAATCATTTTATATTGTAGGATAATACGTATTATAAAGCATGGTTGAGTGAGGCTTGTTCCTCCTCCTCCTCCTCCTCCTCCTCCTCCTCCTGCTTTTTTTGAAGCTGCCTTTCCTCAGGTAAAAAAAAAAAAAAGAATAAACTGACACACCTATGGTTCTTCTACCTGGAAGGCAGTAAATTTTAGAGGTATAAACGTTGGCCACCAGCCTGCTCAGGTCTTAGGAGATTTATTTAGGCAGGAGAGTGTCTCGACCGTGTGACCCAATTTGTGAGGTTTCAGCATTAAATTAAGATTTATGTTCTTATAACATTATTAATTAAAACTCTTCATATGTGAAAAATCCATTTACACTAAAGTACTGATAAATGACCTCAAATTGTCGAGGATGTAACGCATGAATTAGGCATTGTGAAACTGAGAGAGAGAGAGAGAGAGAGAGAGAGGATCTCATATACTGGACAAGCAGATAATTGTGGAATCATATTTTTTTCAGCTTATAAGCAACGTCGAATTATAGTAAGGATTACTGAGAGAGAGAGAGAGAGAGAGAGAGAGAGAGAGAGGGTGGTTCTCATATGCTGGACAAGCAGATAATTGTGGAATGATACCTTCTTTTTTTCAGTTTATAAACAACTTCGAATTATAGTAAGGATTACACACACACACACACACACACACAGACAGAAGGGTGGCGGTTCTCATAAACTAGACAAGCAGATAATTGTGGAATCATAACTGTTTTTAGTTTATAAACAACGTCGAATTATAGTAGGGATTAGAGAGAGAGAGAGAGAGAGAGCTTACCTTACCTTACAGACCTTACATCTTGTTCGGGCTGCCCCAGGTCCCTCAGTGTGAGGCACCTCTAATGTCTACCAGAGAGTTGCTAGTACATCTTCCGGTATATTTTACATCTTCCAATCTTGGATGGTCTGGGATGCAGCTTAGATATTTGTCAAGCTTATTCTTAACACATCTACGCTCAACTCCTGATATATTCCTCAGATGAGCTGGCAACGCATTGAATAGACGCTGCATTATCGATGCTGGTGCGTAGTGGATTAATGTCCTGTGTGCTTTCCTTATTTTTCCTGGTATAGTTTTGGGCACTATTAATCTACCTCTGCTTGCTCTTTCTGATATTTTTAGCTCCATGATGTTTTCGGCTATTCCTTCTATCTGTTTCCATGCCTGAATTATCATGTAGCGTTCTCTTCTCCTTTCTAGACTATATAATTTTAATGATTGTAGTCTTTCCCAGTAGTCAAGATCTAAGGATAACTTCTTCTATTCTAGCTGTAAAGGACCTTTGTACACTCTCTATTTATGCAATATCCTTTTGATAGTGTGGGTACCATATCATATTGCAATATTCAAGTGGACGACGAACATATGTTTTGTAAAGCATAATCATGTGTTCAGCATTTCTTGTTTTGAAGTGCCGTAACAACATTCCCATTTTTGCTTTACATTTTGCCAATAGAAATGCTATTTGATCATTGCATAACATGTTCCTATTCATCATCACACCAAGGTCTTTAACTGCTTCCTTATTTGTGATTGTCTCATATAGGTCCACCCCTATATGCATATAGCTTTCCTTCTCTGTCTCCATAATTTATTGATTCAAATTTATCAGAGTTAAATACCATTTCCTATTTACCTCTGCCCAATCATATACTTTGTTAAGGTCTCTTTGTAGCGCGTTTCATCTTCATCACAAGTAATTTCTCTACTTATTCTTGTGTCATCGGCGAAACTACTTACTACCGAGTCCTTAACATTACTGTCTATGTCTGCAATCATAATAACGAACAGTAATGCGGCTAACACCGTACCTTGTGGCACACCGGATATTACCTTAGCTTCATCCGAGAGAGAGAGAGAGAGAGAGAGAGAGAGAGAGAGAGAAAGGAAATTAATTCAGCATTGTATTGCTCCATCATTTATTATTATTCCTATCGTTCAGTAAAATTCTCTCAAACTTCATTTTTTGATTTATATAATGCCCACATTCGTAAAAAAAATATGACCGTTTTCCATCCTTCCAATAGGACCACAATTTTTTCCGCGTTTAGGCTTATCTATATATGTAAGTCCTAAGATAAAGATATGGCATTCACTCAAGTCTCTTCCCCAGTTACTTACCAGAAGCAGAAAGTCTACAGACGTATACGTATGACGCAACCGTAGCGCCTCGGAGTGAATCGAAGTCAAAGTAGGTAGCACCTTTGGCTATGTTTACATAGTTCCCGTTCTCCCAAGAGCTTGTTTGTGTTCACTGATGGACTCTCTCTCTCTCTCTCTCTCTCTCTCTCTCTCTTGCTTGGTGAGACGTACCCGCGTGAAGTCACAATAATCAACAGATATCAAGTTTAACATACGACAGAATTTGAGAAAATATCTAGAAGTGTTCGTGAACTATCGGTGAAGATTAGTGTGAAAATAGTAGGATAAAGCGTCTTCTAAGTTAGTTTATCAAGTGTAATACTATAAATCAGAACAAGATGGCAGTAAGTTCCACTGCGAAGAAAAGTGGCGTAATTTGGCGTGTCTAGCAGATTCGCAATACGATGAGGTAGCAGGAAGGGAAACTGGCATTTCTCATCTATGAAATCAGCAACAGTCCTAACCAAAAAGATACAAAAGCATTCATAGATATATTAGAAGGATATAATCCTTCAAACTGGAACAAATCTAATGAAAACATCTTGAAAATAATTGAAGAAGTTCCAAATAAAATCCAAGTGGTCAAGAGACATCATAAAGAAAATATAAATAAACCAACATATCCGGAAAAGAAAATGAATTAGGTGAATCTTGTGAATATACTAATTGATGCATTAGGAAAAAGAATGCCAAAAGCATGCAAACTGTGTAAGGTTTGGTATAGCATAGTCAATCCACAAAACCTAATCAGAAAATGTGCTGCATGCAACATTCCGACCCATCCACAGTGTGCTGAGGTAATACAAGATTTTGAGAAAAGATACAAGAATTTTTTGTTCAACATGTCTATCATGGATAGACCAATGTTATTAAATCAAGATTGAATGTACAAATAGTTGAGGATGAAGAAGAAGAGGAAGAGGAAGAAGAAGAAGAAAAAGAAGAAGAGGAAAACGGAAGAGAAGTAACAAAAATGAAATGACAGAAAGAAAAAAATAAGGAAAACAAAGAACAAGATAAAAGTAGGATGCAGAGATACTATTGATATACATATGAGGCAATAAAGCAGCAATACCTACGAAGAAATAAATTACGATATGACAACAGAAAGCAAATCCCGAAGAGGCTCTACCCAGATCTATACAATGACGGGAAAGAGGAAAAAATAGACAAGAAAGACAAAATCTGCAACCTTTTGAAAAGAGGGAATTGCAGATTTGGAGAAAGATGTTACTACAAACATCCTAAGATATGTCAAAACTATGAAATATATGGTAAATGTGCATACTTAGATGGATATGGGGATGATTGCAGAGATCTGCATCCAAAAATATGTAAAAACCTAAAAGAAGGAAAAGGATGTAAGTTCGACAAAAAATGCAAATATATGCACCCTGTAGCCATGAATCATAATCAAATAAATAACCAACCAAGTAATAAAATCCAAAATAAGAAAGAAACAAATAAAGAGAGAAATCAAGAATATCAGGTAAAAGAGAAAAGCAAACCACCAATGAGATATGCAGAGGTGTCAGCAAAGAATTTCAAAGCATCAGCTCCGAAATTCTACTCAAGAGATAATAACTGTATTTATTATGCAAGAGGATATTGCAGAAACGAAACGGAAGAAAATTGCAGATTCAGACACAAAATGAATAATTATGATGAAGGAAGATCAAATATTATGGAAAAGTTGGATTTTTTAATGTCAGAATTTCTGGAAATGAAAAAAAGAACAACATACCAGAACAGGAAAGAGACATGGGAAAATCTTATTACTATCAGTATTAAATGAAGGAGAAAACACGCAAACCATCATAGTGATGAATGCGCAGGGTTTAGTTACGAGTAACTCAAAAGAAAAATAGAGTACTTAGAAGAAACTAACCCAAAATGAAAAGAAAATAGATATAATGAATATAAGTGAAAACCTGGTATTCCCAAGAGACTGGGAATGATGATCAAATTAAAAGGGTTCCAAACTTATACATCAGATAGAAAAAATAGGAATCAAGGGGGAACCGCAATATATGGGAAGACAAAAAAACAGGAAAAATATATGAGAAATATAGTAACTCAGAATGTGAACTAATAGCGGTAGATTTGAATCTGAAAAATTGATGAACCATAGTAATATATAGACCTCCTAATACTAAAGAGTTTGACTTAATAATTGAAAAAAATTGGATGATATATGTAGAAATCACAAGGACTGGACTATTCTCCTATCTGGAGACTTCAACTTTCCTTTCGTAGAATGGAAAGAACGAATAGGAGATTGTGGTTGTACTTATACATATAAAAAAGAGAGTAATAGTAGTGCAGAAGATAAGAGGCAATTTGAAAAGCTATTAGATATGCTACTAGAATACACATTCAACAAATAAATCACCTGCCAACAAGAAAGGAAAATACTTTAGACTAGTATTTGTGAACGAGATGATTATGTTAAAGAAATAATAGTTTATAATGCGAGTATTTCAGACCATAATGTCATAGAATTAACAGTTCATTCCAAAGCAAGTGAAAATAGAGATAAGCAAGAAATGAAAAAGTGGGAAGGATATGGAAAATACAACTTCTACAGTAAAAATATAAAATGGTCAGAATTAATGAAGAATTAAACAAAGATTGGGATAACATTTTCGTAAGTGATGACATAAGGGTAAATACGGAGATATTATATAAAAATATTGGAGATAATAGTGGAAAAAATATATACCGAAGAAGAAAAGTAAACATCATTCATGCATACCAAGAGACAGAAGAATCTTGTTCCAGAAAAATCAGAAAGTGGAAAAAAGGTTCTTGCAAAAGAAAAAAATGCATGGAAAGTTATAGAACTAAAAAGTAAGATAGAAAATGCAGAAAAAAAGATTATACAATCAAAAGAAAATGAAAAACGGGACTTGGAAGAAAAAACCCTAATAAATATCAAGCAAAACCCCAAACTATTATACTCATATGCGAAGAAGATGAATAAAAGAAGAATAGAAATAGGCCCTCTGAGAATTGAAGGGAGATTAACGAATGAAAAAAAGGAAATTTGCAACATACTGGCAGAACGATATAAGAGAGAATTCACCCCTAGAATAGATAATGAAGATATGATATAGAAGTAAGGGATGAAAATAGTGAATATTTAGCTGACATAGATATTAATGAAGCTGATATTGTGCAGGCTATTAATGAAATTAAAATGGAGCTGCTGCAGGGCCTGATGGAATTCCTGCTATTTTGTTAAAGAAAGTAGTTCATTCTATCGCAAAGCCACTTGCAATATTATTAAGACAAAGTGTAGATACAGGCAAGATATATGATGAGCACAAATTAGCGTATATTACCCCTACTTTCAAAAGTGGATCAGACTAGAGGCAAGTAATTATAGGCCTGGTGAGTCTAACATCACATATAATGAAAGTGTATGAAAGGGTAATGAAGAAAAAGATTATGAAACATTTAATAAAAAAATAATTTGTTTAATAAAGGACAAACATGGTTTCGTACCCGGAAAAAGTACACAAACCCAACTGTTAGTCCACCGTGAAAACATATTCAAAAATATGAAAAGCGGAAATGAAACAGATGTGGTTTATTTAGACTTTGCAAAAGCTTTTGATAAAGTAGACCATAATATATTAGCGAAGAAAATTAGAAAACACAATATCGTGGATAAAGTAGGAAGATGGTTAAAAGAATTTTTACACAACAGAAAACAGATAGTTATTGCAAACGACGAGAAATCGGATGAAGCCAAGGTAATATCCGGTGTGCCGCAAGGTACGGTGTTAGCTGCAATACTGTTTGTTATTATGATTGAAGACATAGACAATAATGTTAAGGATTCGGTAGTGAGTAGTTTCGCAGATGACACAAGAATAAGTAGAGAAATTACTTGTGATGAAGATAGGAACGCTCTACAAAGAGACCTTAACAAAGTATATGATTGGGCAGAGGTAAATAGGATGGTATTGAACTCTGATAAATTTGAATCATAAATTATGGAGACAGAGAAAGAAAGCTATATGCATATAAGGGACCTAATAATGAGACCATCACAAATAAGAAGCAGTTAAAGACCTTGGTGTGATGATGAATAGGAACATGTTATGCAATGATCAAATAGCAACTCTGTTGGCAAAATGTAAAGCAAAAATGGGAATGTTGTTACGGCACTTCAAAACAAGAAAAGCTGAACACATGATTATGCTTTACAAAACATATGTTCGTCGTCCACTTGAATATTGCAATATGATATGGTACCCACACTATCAAAAGGATATTGCACAAATAGAGAGTGTACAAAGGTCCTTTACAGCTAGAATAGAAGAAGTTAAGGACCTAGACTACTGGGAAAGACTACAATTCTTAAAATTATATAGTCTGGAAAGGAGAAGAGAAACGCTACATGATAATTCAGGCATGGGAAAACAGATAGAAGGAATAGCAGAAAATATCATGGAACTAAAAATATCAGAAAGAGCAAGCAGAGGTAGATTAATAGTGCCCAAAAATATACCAGGAAAAATAAGGAAAGCACACAGGACATTAATCCACTACGCACCAGCATCGATAATGCAGCGTCTATTCAATGCGTTGCCAGCTCATCTGAGGAATATATCAGGAGTGAGCGTAGATGTGTTTAAGAATAAGCTCGACAAATATCTAAACTGCATCCCAGACCATCCAAGATTGGAAGATGCAAAATATACCGGAAGATGTACTAGCAACTCTCTGGTAGACATTAGAGGTGCCTCACACTGAGGGACCTGGGGCAACCCGAACAAGATGTAAGGTCTGTAAGGTAAGGTCAGTCGTGCCAACTTGGTGCAGAAGAGCGAGGCGTGAATGACGTGTGTTGCATCTGTAGAATTAATCTGTTGTTGCTGTTATTGTATTTCGTTTTTGTTTATAGATTAAGGTGAGTTTGTGGTAACGTGGATTTGATGTTTGAACTACGAATGGAAATAAAGAAAATATAATTAGTTACAGATGTTAATATATTGGTTTTCACACTTCAACTAAATTATGATGATTTCATTACATAGATGGAGACACGTTCCGCTATTTATTATTTAGTAATGATTATGATAAAAGAAGTTTTATCAAGAATGAATAAAAGTATTGAAAACGCTTTAAATATGAAAATTATAACAATTCCAAAAAGAATTATTTGTTATACGTATAACACAAGGCTATTAACCCCTTGGAGAGGAAT
>NC_061098.1:2483489-2515989 GCF_015104395.2 Macrobrachium nipponense | reverse complement strand
GAATTAGAGAGGTTTCAGTTTAACAGAGAGTTTCCTGCACCACCGTTCTCTATAAACAAGGTTACCTTGAAAATGTAACCTCTGTTTATATATATATATATATATATATATTATATATATATATATAAATTTTTCAAGGTAACCTTGTTTATAGAGAACATTATATATATATATATGTAAAATCTCTCTGTAGTTTTATAGAATATATTTCTTGCACAGCAACTTATAGCTTTCGACCATCAGCGTTGGTCTTGTTTACATCATTGTGAACTGCATCCCAATTTACTTAAAGGTACGACATAGTACCTAGTTTCTGCATATGTATATATATATATGTGTGTGTGTGTTTGTGTGTGTGTGTGTGTAAGCGTCAGTAACATGATATTATGTTATATTTTCTAATTTTAAAATTTACGACAAATAGAAAATTTATGACAAAAATATGAACAAGTAGAGGACCTTGGATTCATTATTACCAGGGGCTTAAAATCCACAAAGCAGTGCATGAAAGCTGAAAAGAAGGCACAGAAACTAGTGGGACACATAGAGAGGCAGTTCAAATACAGCAACAAGGAAACGGTGCTGCAGCTCTACACGTCAATAGTTGGACCTCATCTTGAATATGCACCACAGTTTTGGTCACCAACGCTAAGAAAGGACAGAAACAGACTAGAAGGTGTACAAGCAAGAGCCACAAAGTTAATTCCATCCATCAGGCAAATAGGTTACCAAAGACGACTAGAGAGCCTGAACATGTATGGCTTAGAAACACGACGGTTGCGAGGACAACTAATAGAAACATTTAAAATACTGGAAGGCATACAAAGTAGACAGTAATCTCTTCGCATTAAAAGAAAACCAGACAAGAAATAATGCATGGAAACTAGAACTTCATAGATACAACACATATTTTGAGAACTTCTTCACATACAAGATATGTGACACAGGGAATAAACAGCCATTAAAAGTTGTAAACAGCAACAGTGTGGAAGAGTTTAAAAGAAAGCTAGACAGAGTCAAGAGATAAGTGAGAACATGATGTCTCCTCGGATGGACTAATACGTGTTTTAAACAACCTGATCCTTGTAACTCTCTCTCTCTCTCTCTCTCTCTCTCTCTCTCTCTCTCTCTCTCTCTGTTAGTAAACCCTTAAAAGCCAACTCTCTCCTCACTCGCCTACCGCCGATATCACCCACTAAATTGAGTCATCGGCCGCGTTCAGGAGGTCACTCCTGACAGACTGACAAGTCAGGTATTCCAACAGCTGCCATCGTTCGTCGACGCCGCTTGTCAGGTGGGCGTCCCGCTGCCCAAAACGCTCGGGAAGACCAGCTACGAGATACATGTGTCGTCCCTAGAGCTGACAAGTGCCTTTTGTTCGGTCCGCAAGGCATTTCATGGAGTCAGATCACGAGACCCGGGATTTGAATTCTGTTGGTCTCTGCATTCCTTCCTGCCCTGTGCATTTTGAAAAACGCCTCTCTCTCTATTATTTGTTTTTTTTTTCGCCCCTTCTTTATTTTCTTGCTTCGGTTTTTCGGTCAGTGATGTCGTAAATCGAGTTGAAGAGGAATTAGAAGCTATAGTAGATTCACATCAACCGTGCATTTGTTATCTATGCCAGTCCCTTACGACGCTCCTGATTGGCTGTTGATAAGCCAATCACAGGGCTGGAAACTCTCATTCTCTCGAGAGAGAGTTCACATAGGCAGGATGTATGTTCCACCTCTCCTGAGGGATACTATTGAAAGACTTAGCCCTCAGGAGAGGTGGAACACAGATCCTACCCATGTGAACTCTCGAGAGAAACTGAGAGTTTCCAGCCCTGTGATTGGCTTATCAACAGCATTTCAGGAGTGTCGTAAGGGACTGATCTAGGCATCAGATGCACGGTTGATGTGAATCTACTATAGTGGAGAGGTCTTGCCATCGGCAAATTTCTCTGTATGATTTTGTAAGTCTCTCTCTCTCTCTCTCTCTCTCTCTCTCTCTCTCTCTCTCTCTCTCTGTTTATCCGTCAGTGACATCGTAAATTCGAGCTAAAGAGAAATTCGAAAAAAGTGGAGAGGTTCTGCCTGCCGCATTTTGAAAGTCTCTGTGTTATTTCTTAGTACCTTCTTTATTTTTCTTGCTTTGATTTTTTGTCATTGACATCGTAAACCGAATGAGAGAGGAACTGGAAGTTAGTGGAAAAGTATAGTTAGGAAAAAACAAATCAAGAACTTAGATTAAGAACGGTTTTTTATTGTTAGGACAATAACATTTCATCAAATGAAGTATTTATTATTATTATTTTTGGATTCAGGGACATCGGGAGCATAGGTACGGGACGATAATACTATCTTTTTACTAATCAGATTCTCTTCCTTCTTAATTCATGAAAACTCGTCCATTCTAACCCAACAAACCAAAGCTGACGTCAGGAACTAACAAACAAACAACGTCCATCACGCGATTGTAATAACTGTGTTTGATAGACAAACATCCAATGTTACTTACGATGTTGTCAAATATCTGTCACTGCTTCCCTGGGCCTCGATTTGCACGCGAATGTCATCCGTAAACATAATATCTTCGGTCAGTCATCTCCTCAAGAAGATGATAAAATGAGGTGGAACCTTTATGATAAACAAGATTTCACGAGAAGACCTCATTGAGTAGCTTCAAACAAATGGTATATTAGCATGCTAAGTTCATCTGTGTTCCAAATGCGTGTTTGTTTATTTGTGTTGTGTGTGTGTGTGTGTGCATCCGTTTTTTTATAAACAAGCATTCAAGAGAAGACCTCTATTGATTAGCCATTTACAAATGACATGGTAGCGTGTTACCTCGACCTTCGTATCAATTTTTGTTTGCTTTGTGTATGTGTGTGTGTGTGTAAGTGTATCCGTTTTTTATAAACAAGCATTCAAGAGAAGACCTCATTAACCAGCTAAAACCAAATGACATGTTAGCATACTCCCGTGACCTTTGTTTCAAATTGGTGTTTGTTTTTGTGTATGTGTGTATGTGTGTCTTCTCGCAGTAAAAACAGTCTGCTGCGGTTGTTTGCCCCAAACATCCGCCTCCATTTTATTGGTCATTCGTCTCCCTACGAGAAATATGACCTACAATTCCAAATTCCAGGAAAAGATTCCTGCGGATTTTTTTGTTCATGGGAATTCGGTAAATAACTCACTGTTTGTTTTTCCACTGCATTTTTCGTACGGCGTGTTGTTTCCTCTTCAATATTTTGTTGTTTTGGCTGGCATTGGGAGTTGTAACGCAATTCTGAATTGATCGCTGTTGTTCTTTCTGGGAGTTGAATGTTAAGACTGGTATTTAAGCGTAAAGTTATATGCATATTTCTATCGCTGATTACTTGACAATACTTATTAAAATCGTGATTGATTTAAGTAAACAAGAAAAAGTGTCTCTCCTTGAGTAAAATGTTAGAGTGTATATTAAAAGTAAAATTACATCGTAAGTCTTCATATTTCTATCGCTGACCACTTGACGATATTTATGCAAATTGTGCTTAAAGTAATATGTCTGAGAGAGACATATTAAAAAAAAAATATTAAGGTTGGTGTTAAAAAATAAAAAAAACCTTACGTAAGTGTCGATGTTTCATCACTGATCACTTGCCAATATTTATTGACACAATGACTCAAATAAGAAGACAAAAACGTCCTGTGCAAGAGAGATTTCTCGATCACTCATCTTAGGTTTTAGAATATAACAATTTCACTTTCCCTAGTTCACATTTTCCGAAGAGCAATCCTTTTCAGCCAATCTCTCATGATTCCTCCCATGACTGGTCCACTGTTATAGTGGTTAGTGTCGTGGCAGTGTTGGGGGCTTTGAGCGGTGGGAGGTTGGAACCGTCATTCTTTGGAAGCTTGAATTTCAAGTCAATGGCCCCTTTAGTGTGGCTGTTCCATGTCGATAGGTCTCAGCTACTGAGATCATAGTAAATAATATATAATTATAACTTTCCATATTTAGGAATCACTTTCAGAAATCTCTGAAAAATAACTTTTTCTAAGTCCTTCTCTTTTTATGCCTGGCCTCTACTTCATTTTATACTACTATGTTTTGTATCTTGACTTAAATTGCTGGTCTACTATCATATGGGATGGATATTCATGAGTATTTATAAATCGCTTTTGACTAAGGCCAAATATTACTATGCATCAAATATGACAATTTGCAGATCCCTTCAGAGGTATGATGTCCATTAACAGATCTACATTTTTATTGGCATTATTATACTAAATATAAAAAAAATATGTAAAACATATTAACCTAGGCAAAATATGACTGTCATTCGATGTTCTCCAGGGAACGTAGCCCACACTAAATCTGTAGAAACAGCAATGAAATTTAGTAAAATAACCTGCAAGGAATTTAGCCACACAAGATCTCCTTCAACTCTAAATATTTACCATTTCTGACAAACAGGAGACTGCAAGAATTTTCTTTTGTCAACCCACAGATAAGAACTACATTACTTCAATGAAAAATATGCAAGATTAAAGCTTGCGGTAATTACAGCAATTTCAGTGAATATGTTAAAAAAAATCCTTAACGAAAATCATATTGATGTAAATAATACAAATTCATCAGGAATACAAACATTACAAAATACTCATATTAGCATGAGTCTTGAACTGGAGAAACACATCCACAGTCATGTACATAACAGTAGGTTTGTTTCTTCAATACAAACATTCTTCATCTCAGCTCTAAACCGTTTCCTCGTCAATAGAAGAATGCAAACATTACCAGATTTCTGGAAATATTGGTAATGATTGTAACTCCTGAGAAAAGAAAAACTTAAAAGAAAGTCATAGGAATACAAACATTTAAGAAAAAATTTTTCGTCTTTCCTACATTACCTTTATATCCTCGTTCCTCTTCTCCCTCGGTCTCTCCTCCTCCGATTCCTCTCTCACCTATACTTTCCTCTCCCTCTCCCTCCAGCCCCCCCCCCCCCTGCCCCCCCCCCCCCACCAACACCTTCCACCTCAACCGTACCCCCGTTCCCGTTTCCCAAAGCCTGCACAAGGCGGTAAGTCTTGCCCCTGAAATATATACTCGGACATTAAGAAGAAATAGGGCGACGCAACTACCTAAAATCCATTACATTTCTTAATAGCTCAGCTTGAAGTAATGCCTTTCCTTGGACTTGATTCTTTCTTCTGTCGCCATAGAATTCAGTTACCGACGTCTTGGGAGTTCAGTATCCATACAATAAACGAACGTAGTAATTAGTTCAGTTTAATCTGTTTTGGGCAATTTCACGTGCGTCCATCTTTTTTTTTTTTTTTTTTTTTTTGCGTGTGTTAAACGATACCTTGCTGGTGATAAATTTCATTTGCCGTCGTTCAACCCGAGCTTGGTTTCTCTCTCAGCAAATATCATTCATCCTCTATATTTGCTCTGTTAAAAATATATCTATCAAATAATAAAATGCCTGGACAAATGGAATGTTTATTCGATTCATTTTCTTAATTGGTATAAAAAGCCATCTGTTATGGCTGCAAGGCTGAGGCTTCTCTCTCTCTCTCTCTCTCTCTCTCTCTCTCTCTCTCTCTCTGATAAACAAATGAATAAGTGTTTAACTGTTTCACACGAGTCTAAGTGGTCAGTCATTATTTTTCATCAAAATAATCAAAATAAAATCCCATAAATCTAATTGACTGATTGATTTGTGTTTGCTAAAACAGGCGTCACACCATCCATCTAGGTGTCTGACGCCGTCATGAAATTAAGCAGGAATAAAAAAAAAAGTTTAGATATTCCTGCATCACCATTTTCATCATCATTATATATCAGTATTACCATCCAGTAACGACGATATCTTTATCACAAATTTTTACTGTAATGATAGGCAACACACCTTCATTATCCTAATGGCTTTCTTGTCCCCAGGAAAACCCTGAAGTCAAGATATATATATCAAAGGGTTTTAACCTGACATCAAAGATGGCAGCCGTCTTGTAAATTTTTCTCAATTTTTTTAAGTTTCTATTTTTTTTATATATTTTCTTGTGGCAGGACAATAGGGCGAGTGTTCTAAAATTCAATACGAAATAATATATAATATTTTTATAATATCTTTCCCAAATTTAACACCGACAATATAATTCATTTGCAATAAAATTCAATTGTTTCTATCATCTAGTTTCTGCCATATCTTCTTGCCTGAGTCTCATGAGCTGATGGAGCCTACTCGTGCTTGTATGACCTCACAAGGTCATTGTGTGACCCCACAAGATGAAAGACCTGTGAGGTCTTTGGTACCTTTAGGGGAGACCTGCTTTAGAGTATTTTCAGAATCCCTAAGGAAGCCTTTGTTCATGAATTCAAAAAAGGTTCCAATATTGTGCTAGGCGTCAATACAATGGTCATTTCTTTTAAGAATATTCAGCTTTATTATTTTTCTCTGGACCTTATTTTCTTTATTTTTGCACTTTCTGCCATCCCATTACACGTTATAATTATGTAGTTTCAGTTTATTGGACTGAAGACTGTTTCGTAGAGGTGTTTTGCACAGGATAAAATATAGATAAATTCATTCCATTTTCTCGTCACTTTTATATTTATCATCAACAAACTCCTGACAAACTTAAATACATTTTTGTTTATATGCCTCCAGAAGGCTCGAGTGACGACGAGTCTGTGCCATCAAAAGATTCCTCTTCATCTCTTTACAACAACAGCAACAGCAACAATGATTTATTCAGTAAACGCAACATATACCATTCACCCCTCTATCATCACCACCACCACCAAAGTTGGGACTCGTTCAAGAGAGCCCTCCACCGAACGCAAACAAGCCTTCGGAGAACGGGAACCAAGTCAACAGGGCATATAAGGTGAAACTTGGCCTTCCACTCACTTTGATACCTTGAAGTTTCGTAATACATGCCTTCAGTCTGACTGCTCGTCGTGACTTCGGGAACGATAGACTGAAGTTTTTGATTTAGACGAAGGTAGAATAAGGCAAGTGAAAGCCGTTTCTCTCCTTTAGAAAAGGCTTGATGGGGACATAAGAGGGTGCGTTTTTTTGCCAAGGAAGAAATAAGACACATTTAATGAAGACTGTTTTTCCAAGTAATGACACCTGGCAGCTGCAACCGATCGATCTGGTTGTTGACGAATTACTCTCTCTCTCTCTCTCTCTCTCTCTCTCTCTCTCTCTCTCTCTCTCTCTCTCTTTGCAATACCAAGTTATCTCAAGAGTAAAAATCATATGAGTCATGCATGCGACTGAATATGGTGGAAAAGATAACTTAACTTTCGTTTGTGTTCTTTAAAAGAAATAATAATAATAATAACATGAACGAGATTTCATTCCAAAAGAAAAGTGACTTGAGGTAACTAGACGCTTGACCCGATGGGGGAAATGTGTCCTTGGGTAATCTTTCTCTTTATGGGTATTCTTATGCTGGTAGTGTTTGTTGTCTGTGCATGTTTGTGCGTTAGGATGTGTATTTGTTTACTACGTATCACTTGCAAATAACGCTGAAACAGGGAACTAGACAAAGCCAAACAGACCGATGTGCAAAAAGCAACTGGCAAAAAAAATTAATGCAAAAAAAAGTAGAAAACCTAAACCCCTGTGATACGGGATAATATAATTACTGTCAATTCCCCGTCAAGCCAAGCGCCACTTTCACTCTTTTCACCCGTCCGTCCACTACCATATTTGACCGGGCCTATTTTCGCTGCTCTCGGCATTTCGTGTGTCCCATTTCGGATCAAAACAAGCCGCGCCGGGACGGCCGAGTTACTAAAGTATTTCCATTGATTCGGTGACTTGCCCGTCATGGAATTCAAAAAGCTCCTCGTAACGGCTTTTTAATGCACGCTGCCTCATGAATGAAAAGTGAGTTCTTTTGGTACCGAGTTTTTTATTATTATTATTATTTTTATTATTTTTGTTATTGGCAGGTTTCTGACGGATCACTTTAGTGGTCATTTGCCTACTATATAAAGGCATTAACAGTCTCACGCAGGCAGGCATACAAGCAGGAGCATCTGCGGGGTTTTAGTCGTATCAGTGATGAATCAAAGACGACCCTTATCTGTGAATAGATTTAGCTCTCTTGAAAGACCCCTGGGGTTCGAGCCTCACGTGAGTCAGAAATGTCTTTCTGTTCCACAAGTGACTGGGTGTTGATTATTTCATACACACACACACACACACAATATATATATATATATATATATATATATATATATATATATATATATATATTGTGTGTGTGTGTTCGTTTGCGTGCAGGGTGCTTTTCACTTAGACCCACCTAATTATCACCATTTCAATATTCAGTTTTCCCAGTCAAACTCTCCAGTTGTAATTTGCCCAAAACGGGCCTCAATCCATTCCTCGCAGCTGTACTCAGACCTCTCTCTCTCTCTCTCTCTCTCTCTCTCTCTCTCTATCTCTCTCTCTCTCTCTCCTCTCTCTCATCAGTTCAGCTGAATATTGATGTTCATCTCTCGGCTCTTCATCGTCTCCTGAAGCCTCCAAGAGCAATCAGAGGCTGGTCCCAATTTTAAGCGATCAATTCCCAAGAGTCCTATTCCAATTCTGACCCTTTGAAAGGATCTGTAAGGTGAAATTTGTGATGAAGGTGACCACTTACGCATGCAATTTGTCTTAGAGTGATTGATTCGTGGACAAAGCTTTTATCAAAAGGGGAATGAATATCACTTCCTCTGTTCGTTGTCCCTTAATTCAACACGTGCCCGTTTTAACAGCACCTGCAAGGTAGAGTTTTATATATGTGTGGTGACCACTTACGTATCTATACTTTTTTTTAAAGTAATTAGTGCATGGAAAAGTTTATTAAAAGGCGAATAGTTATGATTTCTAAATATTTCCCACCTGTTTAGAATTTGCTTTCCTCGCATATATTTTGTTACTTAAACTGAAACTACCATAAATTAAAATTGAACTATTTTTCAAGCTTTTTTTGTGGTTTTTTTTTTTTATTTGTCCTTTTTGTAGACGAGTTTTGTAACGAATGTTAAAACAAAGAACCGCCAACAAAAAAGGAAAAACTCAAAAATATTGTGTAAGAATTACTGAAAGTACAAGAGGCCATTAGTGTTTATCATCACAGGAGAGATATACTTAAAGAAAAACAAATTTTAAAGTACAAGTAGCTTACGTAAAACCCGCCCATTCCATTAATCACTCATAAACATTATTTTCTTCTTCTTACGAATTCCCACAGAACCGCGACGCAACCCGAGTATGTTCCAGCAATATTTCGTTGGCCCAATTCCCCACACACACAGAGAGAGAGAGAGAGAGAGAGAGAGAGAGAGATGTTCCATTTCCCCTATTGGGATGTCGTATGAATATATGGAATACGCCTCACCGAGAGCTTATCCCTTACAGCTATACCGCGCTCCTATTGTAAAGGAAACGCTTCCATTTGTTTGCTCGCTCCATCTTTAAAAGGGTTCTTTTCGAATAGGTGCCTTCCTCCAGCCCTCCATTACTTTTGATTGGCCGGGTATATCCGGTAAGATACTAAAAGACCAACGCGCGCGCGCACGTAGGTAGTACAACCACGTTTATGTAATTAGTCTCTCTCTCTCTCTCTCTCTCTCTCGTCTCTCTCCTCTCCTCTCTCTCTCTCTCTCTATATATATATATATATATATATATATATATATATATATATATATATATATATATATACCTTCTTTCGCGAGAACAACAAGATATCAAGTAAAAACAGAGTACATGGCCACGAGGGGATTGAAACGACAGTGTGAGATCTTTCGCCTTCACTCCCAAGCAAAAAAAATAAATAAATAAAACGTAATGTTGAAGATTAGATTACAAAGGCTTCTTGACTTTACGTCTCTTTGCCACTGGTCTTTTAGGCTTATGTCTGTGTAAATAGAGTTGTCATACGTCGCGTGTATTCATGTATTTACACGAACACAAATACATACACTAACACACACACACACACATTCTTCTCAAGCATAGACTCATAAACCAAACTCAGACGCTAAATCAAAGTTTATTGAACCTCTCCGGCTGTGTAAGATGCAGCTATCGGCTGCATTGGATGAAAACGAAATCAGAAAGGTCGCTTTAAGTAACAAACAAATCCAGTGGACATTAGAGCGGCCTAATTGAAGTCAGTTTACACCTGGATGTCATTTTCTCTCATCTGGCGTTTCCATCACCCGAGGCATATTCTCGTACACGGCGAATCACTTGCCTATTCCGGTTGAGAATAGGCCATCCATTTATCGACGAGGATCTCCGTTGATTCCATGAGTTACGCTTGGATGAGATTTAAAGACTCGATAATAGGTTTTGACGCCCGTGGAGCGGGACCAGGAGCCATTTGTCTATTATATAGCGGTAATTCACAATCCTTGTGCTCGCTGTGTGCCGAATAGATTGACCCTCTGGGTCGGTATCGTTTCGATATTAATCGTCCCCGGTGCGGGGGTTAGTGTCGTCAGTGTACCCCACGCGGCGCACTGTAGGCTTACTTAAGGTATTTTGCAGCGTCCCTTCGGCCCCCTAGCTGCAACTTTGTTTACATTTCTTTTACTGTACCGGCGTCATTGTAGTGGCAAGCGTATCCAAAAAACCCGCGAAGAATTCGAGAATTTAAGAGGGCATGTGGCTAATGCAATTACACACACACATACAGATATATATATATATATATATATATATATATATATATATATATAGATAGATAGATAGATAGATAGATAGATATAAGTGTGTGTGAGGCTTTGTGTGTACTTCTTAGCTATATATATATCATTTCTCTAAGGTATCACAGAACCAAACGTCCTCTCCACTGGCAAAACAAATATACTCTAAACTGTATATAGCCACTCTAACCTTCAACCTTAATAACATCCTTTCCCGTGAAGAAGAAGAAACATCTTCCAAGTTACAACAAACTCCTACGACGACAATATTTCTCTTTATTTGAAAATAAAGAGAAAAAAAAACATTCCCTAAAACGCTTCAAAGTAAACGTGATTATTTTCCCTGGGTTAATATAGTAGAAGCTGCCCTGAAGAAGGACCCTTTTGCCGAAAATATAGATGAAACCCGGCTCTTCATATCTCACAGGAGAAAGTGGCAGCGGGGTATGAAAGGTGAGGAAAAGTTTTAGGTAAGAGAAAGTTTTCGAACGGGGTTGAAGGGCGGTGGGGGGGGGGGGGGTTCCCCCGCAAGAAACCAACACCCCCAGCCCCAACCCCCTCCCCGGAAGACGTCCCAGTTTGGAACTGCCAACGGGAGATGGCGAAGAGGAGTAAAAAGGAGAAAGGAATAGTTGGATGAGGAAAGAGGCGAAGAGAAAGGTTAAAAAAAGCTATGAATCGTAGAAGACGAAGGCGAATATAAAAAAAAAGTATTACGTTTATCTTACGTCTTATATTATTGATTCATTTTTGTAGACCAGACGATTTCAGAAACATAAACGCCGAAGAAAAGATATTTAAAAATAAGACATTGCGTATATCTTGATGGCCTTTTATATATTATATATAAATATATCTATATATATATATATATATATATAGATATTATATATATATATATATTCACTTTTATTGGAACGACGGTTGCAGAAATAAAACCACGAGGGACAGATGTATAAAACTTAAAAAGAAAATTGAAACTGAGATGATGGCATCGATTCTGACATTTTCATTGGGCCATAATCCATACGATCAAATTCTAGTAGATATTACTGAATTCGTTAGAATGAAAACCATCTACCATTATAAAGTATGATGATATTTCCAGTCATGCATTACTGTCCAAAAGAATATATTAAAAATATCTCCTATATTTCATGTCGGAGTTGTAGATATTACTGAATTTGTTAGAATGAAAACCATTTCTGCCATTATAAAGTATAATGATATTTCCAGTCATGCATTACTGTCCAAAAGAATATATTATAAATACCTCATATATTTTATGTCGGAATTGTAGATATTACTGAATTTGTTAGAATGAAAACCATCTCTGCCATTATAAAGTTTAATGATATTTCCAGTCATGCATTACAGTCCAAAAGAATATATTATAAATGTTTCAAATATTTTATGTCGGAGTTGTAGATATTACTGAATTTATCAGAATGAAAACCATCTCTACCATTATAAAGCATGATGATATTTCCAGTCATGCATTACAGTTCAAAAGAATATATTAAAAATATCTCATATTTTTTATGTCTGAGTTTGACCTGGCAAGATGAAAGGTTAAGGGTTACAGCGTGCAAGCAAACGTAAAGGGGAAACGGGTCAGTCAATGACTGTTTATCAGTATTCCCGTGGAAAGTTAGAATTAAGGTCGTGATATACCCTGTGTATTATTTTTACACTACATATCCTTTACTAATTCCTTTTACATAAAAATCCAGTATCCACAGGTCTCGTAAAATTATTTTAGTAAATCTGATAAAACTCTAGAATTGCTGTAAAGCTAAACTTTGTCAAAATTAATCAGTGCTTTAAATGTTTATCAGCCTTCTATTGAGTTAGACTATTTTACTTGTGTTGATAAAACTCTAGGACCGCTGTAAAGCTAAACTTCGTCGAAACGAATCAGTGATATCCTAAAATCAAGTTAGAAAAAGGTTTGCCAACCTTTTACTGAACTCATTAATTTTGAAAGCCCTTCAACTTAAAGACTCAATTATTTCATCAAAACGTATTCCTATATCATATTTGAATTAAAAAAGAAAAAAACATTCAAATCGAGATAAGAAAAGCGTAGGAAGTTTCCTGGGTCGTGGTTGAAAAAATAAATAAACTTTCGTATTCTTATCTTACGGAATTCGTCTCAAAATGTCGTACCGTGAAATTTACTAACCAGCTTAATTATATGTTGTGGGCATTTGATATTTTATATTGTAAAATGCCACTGATTGTGTTATTAAGGGAAGGAAGGTCTTCCTATGAAAGAGACGTGAAAATGTTAAGTGAATAATTGTGAGAAAGATAGAAAGGATGAGAGAGAGAGACACTTCACACGAGGCAAATATGCACGCTTCTTACTTTTCCTCTTTCTTCTTCTGAAGAGGAAACCTTCTGGCCTTCTTCCTCCTCCCTTGAGGAGCGTGAGGGGGCCATCAATCTCTCCTTCTGCCCCAACTGAAAAGCCATTATCAGCGTCTGCATCATCTGTGATTTCCAATAATTCTTTCCTGAACGATGACAGATGTTCCCCCATAACTCACGCACTCTCCCTCCCTCCCTCCTTCTCTCCCTCCCTCCCCTCCTCCCTCCCTCTGCCTGTGGAGCCTGACAACACTGTTTTATCATCGTCTGAAATTCCTCTAATGTCCCCCCCCCCAAATCTGGGCTCTCGGAGATGCGAATATTAAGGTCTTTGAGCCAAATGTCTGGGAATTATTTTATAAATGCACAGATAAATACTAGAGTTGCTGTGATATCAGGCTTGGTTTATAAAATTTTGCAGATGAGCGAGACATACAGTAGTTTTTGTAAGTTACATAGGGAAACATGCACGCGCACATACATACATATGTATGTGCCACTGTCTGTTTGTATGTGAGTGTGTGTGTGTGTGTATGTTTCACTGCGTAACGTACAAGAACAAATGAATATTTCTCACATGTGCATAATTCTGAATGTGGTAGAAACGCTCAAGAAATCTCTCTCTCTCTCTCTCTCTCTCTCTCTCTCTCTCTCTCTCTCTCTCTCTATATATATATATATATATATATATATATATATATATATATATATATATATATATACATATATATATATATATACATATATATATATATATATATACATATATACATATATATATATATATATATTATATACATATATATATATATATATATATATATATATATATATACACAGATGGTTAGATAGATACCTAGATAAAAGTTTTCATAAACTTATTTCAAAAGTACTGAAACCACACCCATCACTTTCTGTCCCCATTTGCAAAATAAGCACCTAGAACGAATTCTACCTTTTCCCCCTCGGCTGACGTTCAGTAATTTCCCTGCTGCTCATTGGGAGAGAAAGAAACTCCCCTGTTCTAATTAGTGCACAAAACTACTCTCCTTCTTTTTCCTTTACGTTTCCTGTAGAGCTCTGAAAAAGTCTTGGAGTTTTTGTTCTTCGGTAACTGTAAAAACTCGTTTGCATTTATCTTAAATTTTTGGCATCGATTTAATCCGAATACAGAATATCTTGTCTTAGAGGCTATTTGTCATACACATAATGGTTTGATATGTTACTATCGGCCTTTCTTTGTTATTTTCTATTATTGAATATTATATATATAATATATGTTTATTTAGTTTAGTCAATTGCACAATTGTACTGTTCATTCAAACAAAGAATAACAGGACCTCATTTAGACAGGGGATGTATTTGATGGAGGTTATATTCACACAAGTTACAATCTTTCAAGAGCCAACTGTCCCCATCGTCTGTTAGCCTTAGGAATTATTTATATAAATTTGCGTGTAGTTAGTTTTTTCACTAATTCCTTGTTATTTTTGTGTGCCCCTTTTCCTCAGCATGGCTCCAACATTCCTTCCTCTGGAAATAAGAGAAAGCGGTCATACTCTGGAAACGAGAGTACTAAGTATGACTGTCTTCTCTTATATATTACATCATTACGAACTAGAGTCTTGTTCATAATGCTGTAATATATTCGAGCATTCTTATTTCCCCGTTCCTCCTCAGAGAGAGAGAGAGAGAGAGAGAGAGAGAGAGAGAGAGAGAGAGAGAGAGAGAGAGAGAAATAGGCAGAGAAATGCTCTGTGTCACCATCACCTGTTCTGTTTCTCATCCCCGTGTCTGGGCAATTTTATCTTTTCGACAGCATCTTTTGATCTACGATCTGATGCTGCTGTCATATACAAAAGCTCTGAGATATGATGAATTATCTGGTTAGTCTGCTTCTTTCTATGTTAGCTACGAGATAGAAATCTATATGGATTTAGGTTGAGAATTCCGAGATGTTACAGTGCCTAATCTTGGGTGTCATTAATACCTTTTCAAGATGATAATGTCAAGTTCGTAATCTGATGAATCCTTGTTGCATTTATGCATTTTCTGCTATATACCCCTATGCTAAATACCCATCTAAGTACATCAAATATCCTTACAAATACTTCTTTACGCAGCTCTATCTTGGTCATACCCTCTCACTTCTTGGGCATTAATGTTCTTTCTTTCTTATGCCTCTTCCACGAAATGCATTCGGAACTATCTATATACTTCTTTTCCTCGTCATTCTTAACCTAGACTTCTGAAGTGTAGACTCTTTTCACCAATCTGATATTCTCCATTCTGGTTACGTAAACAAAGCAGCAATGCCCTTACCTCTCTATTAGTTTTTATTTATCATACCAGTACCCTTCTTCTTACACCAAGTATGGTACACGGAACAAATCACTTCAGTATACTCAATCTCCATTGTCCTTCATTCGTGGTCAACTTCTATACACTTCACCTCTACTATATAGTAGAACTGATTTCGCCGTTCCTGTATACATTTCTAACTCTAGTTCTCATGGAAATTACAATTTTTTCTCCCCCACATCTTTTGCCTTCCTTGTTTCACTTATTATATTACACACCTATACTCACAACTGTTTCATTTATTCCCAGATACTAACACTTACACACACACACACACACTTTCTAGAAACTAGATAAACATCTGCAGTAAGCAGGTGTTTGGCTCAGAGTATAAGGTAATTTTTTTCTTTTCCTAAACGCCCCATTTAGTATTCTGATACATTTTCATTTCCTTGTGTATATATCTTGGGAAAGCCTTTGGAAACCTGAATCATCGGTACACAGTACATTTGCCTTCGTCCTTGAGATAGCAGAGATAAGAGGCCACTTTCCTTTGATTCAGAATACCACGATAACTGTAATCATTTCACTCACCCGTATCGGATTGTGCACCCAATGATTATTATTTTGTCTGGCGTTTTTTCCTCGAATTAGCTTGATTCAAATCAAGATAAATCTAACAGTAATTAAAGTACGCACAAGAGGGTTTCAGGCAACTCATGGGTATGCAGATGTCTAGAGCGATGACGAGATAGAATCATTCGTTGTCGTCATCTGGTGGTTGTTATCAGCAGAAAGATTACGCCAACCCTTCGTCTTCTCTTCCGAGGAATGTCAGCGAAGATAAGACTATGAAGAATGTGCTGATGACGTTATTCGGGATCTCCATTCTTGTGTAACTCCACGAATATTTTCGATTTGTTCTTAGACATCCAATTTTCAATTCATAATTTCTTTTTTTCTTTTGTCATTATTTGGGAAACAAAGGCAGATGAATGTAATAGATATAAGAGCTAACAGGTAATGAAAATTGCACAGTAAGTAGGATTGATTAACTATATTCAAAATTATATTGTATCTTAATCAAACTCGCAATTTCGAGCTGATCATTTCTTGCTTGCTTTTGCCGTTATTAAGGAAATATTAGGCGTAATTGATGCTGCTATACGATTAGGTAATGGAAAATTGTGTAGCAAATAGAATTGATTTTACATAGTCTACAAAAGAATAATCTTGAGATAAAAACACATAAGTTCTAAGCTCTTGAAACACGAATCATATCAGTGGATTTAAGTATGACTGAAAGGAGTACTCGAGTTCTTTATCAGTTCTCTGAGGAACAAAGTGAACTCAAATCAGTACAAAAAAAAATAATAACCAAAGTTTCAAAGTATGATAATTGAAAACCGCGAAGTTATTCTCCGAGCTATATTAGATCTCTCGCTTTAATTTAAAAAAAAAAAAAAAAAAAAAAAAACCGAGGAGACTTCGAGTAAGGCCAAAATTAATCCGATCGGTGATCAGAATATATATATATATATATATATATATATATAAAAGAAAGATTCGACTTAGACTTTATAGAAAAAACTTCAGACCTTTGGCCCGAGGATGGTTTTTTTCGGAAAACTTTTGAATAAACGTTGAGCTAAAGTTTCATATTGACAATATTATATTTATGAGCGCCGTGGGTGACTTTCCCGAATGTGAAATAGAGACACAGGAAAGAAAATTTGATAATTGAATGAAAAACGTGAAAATTTAGTCGGTTTTGTATATATCTGCCATTAGATATCTGTAGGCAAGATTGCATTACTTTGAATCATTGACATATCC
The DNA here is from genome assembly GCF_015104395.2 of Macrobrachium nipponense. Taxonomy (NCBI): domain Eukaryota; kingdom Metazoa; phylum Arthropoda; class Malacostraca; order Decapoda; family Palaemonidae; genus Macrobrachium; species Macrobrachium nipponense. The sequence continues at coordinate 2,498,784 of NC_061098.1, read as the reverse complement.
TTCATGCCTAATCGTAATTGTACCTGATGGATGCGGTTTTGGAAAGCAGTGTACAATAATTCACACGTGAAGAATCCAGGGAAGAATTACAGGCTAAGGTCCTTTATTATTATTATTATTATTATTATTATTATTATTATTATTATTATTATTATTATTATTATTATTATTATTATTATTATTATTATTATTATTAATTCAGCAGCTGTTTTTATAAATCATTTCTTTCAAGTATGCAAATCTTCCCTTTTTTCACCTTTGAGATTTTAATGCTAGACCTCAGTGTCGTCTCTAGTGCCTTGATAAGAAAAGCTTCTTTTCCTATTCAGCAACTCTGGATATTTAATGAATTCTAAACACTTAATTCTGCTGAGACAACACCGGGTTGAACCACTTCCTGGCTGAATTGTAAAGCGTCAATCCCCCACAAGACATTCTCAAGGCAAATGACCTTTGCAGTTGGAGTCCAAAGCTGTGAAGGCGTCTGAGAGACATTGCAGTCATTGACGCAACGGAGGACGAAGCTAAAATAAAATGAATTAAAGATTTGCATACAAATTTAACGAGAGCCTGAAACAACTGATATAGTTTCACGAGGAGATTTACTTTATTTCTTCTGCGAATTCGCTGCAGAGCGAATGCCGTTCATTACCTGTATTTTGACGGCGATGGAGAGAGAGAGAGAGAGAGAGAGGACCACTTTTCTTGCCCTGAAACTTGAAATGGTTTTTCCGACACTCAAAGTCTTGGGAGATGATGATTATAGGAGCTTCTGGCTCCTAAAGGTATAATATAAGCCTCGCGGTTCTGTGCAAGTACTTTTCTGGGATAAGGGTGCCAGCCCTGCGCTTTTCTACGTCCTGGTGGAGACCTACCATAGAATTATAACTACCAGGAAGCGAAAATCACAGGACGAGATGGAATTTTCTGGAACGTGATTACTGCTCAATCGATAGTGGATCGAGTATCATGTCACACACACACACACACACACACATACACACACACACATATATATATATATATATATATATATATATATATATATATATATATATATATATGTATAATATCAAAAGGTGCGAACATTTAGACATCAGAGGGTTACCGAAACTCAGTAGATCAGTTAAGGAGTTTATTATGAGATACGTTTCGTGTCATCCTGACACATCATCAGTCTGTAATGTAATATCAATTCACATTTATAAAAAAATATAATTAAAGTTTACATGCTATTTTAAAAGGAAAACATAAAATACTAAAGTTATTCATAAAAATTATTGTTAAAAGCTAAAAATACTAAAATTATTGACAAGGTGACATTAAAATTGTAGAAATTTAGCATTAAAAAGGAATATTAACCTTAATAAAGCGAAGGACGAGAAAGGAATGGTTGTACGACCGTCGTTTGCCCAGATCTCGACTACGCCAAGAAAAGCTGAGTAGAGGATTGACTAGAACTGAGGGAAGGAACGAGGTGCTTGATATGTAAAGACTCAAGTGTCGTTATATATTGGCTATGCTTGGTATTGTCAGTTATCGAAAAAGGTTTTTTTGCTAATTTCAATTTTACAGAGAGCTGCATGATTTCTTATATTAGAAAGTTCAGGATTGGTTATCCTCTGGCCAGTTCTGTAGTTTACTCCCAAATGACTAGAATATCGAACTTGCAACAAGCGTTTCGTCGATCCAACGTAAGTACCGGGACACCCCGGGCAAGTAAATTTGTAAATAATATTGGATCGCATAAACGGTTGCAAATTCTCTTTATGACTAAGAAGTGAGCCTATTTTGAGAGGATTAACAGGTATTAAATTAACTTTGAGGCTTCCGAACTCTCTTTCAATAATTTTCTTGATACGGTCTCCTAATTTATTTTTGAAAAAATATGGAATAGTGGCGTATATGGGTAATTTTGGTACATCAAATGAAGGGGTATTTTCCGTGAAGTTTAAGTTAAGTAATTTGTTTACCATTTTATAAAATACCTCCGTAGGGTACGAGTTAGTTAAAAAATAATCTTGTAAAAATTCAATTTCAGTGTGGAAAGATTTCCAATCAGAAGCATACCTACGTGCTCTAAAGACCAAAGTGGAGATGGCATTTAATTTAAAATTGATGAAGCACGAACTATAAATATTATTCCCCATTCCTGTGAAGGTGTGTTTCCTATAGACAGAAGTATTAAACTTATTATTATCTCTGGTTATCTTGATATCTAAGAAAGGTAAGCAGTTATCTTTTCAGTTTCTATGGTAAAGTTTATGTTACTGTGCTGAGTATTCACGAACTCCAAAAAGGCATCACCCTGCCATGCGTGTCTAAGTAAAATAAAAGTATCATCTACATATCTCTTGCAAAAAGTTGGTTTAAAAGAACTTGGGCATTCGGCTAAAAAAATTTTCTCTAAGAAATCCATAAACACATTGGCAAAAATCGGGGCTAAAGGGCACCCCATGGCCACGCCCTCGACCTGCGAGTACAGAAGACTATTAAAAGCGAAAGCGGAATCTTGCACAGCAAGTTCCAATAATTGCTTAAACAAATTTCTATTAAAACCGTGGAAAGTGTCATCAGCATTTAAAAAAACTCTGTCTAAAATAATGTTAATTGTCTCTTCTAAGGGTACATTGGTAAATAAAGTCTACATCGAGACTAACCATTTAGTGATCTGAGTCCTGCATGACAACAAGTTTCTGAAAGTCGAAGCCATTTTTTATTGTATGTTCAGGTTGAGGGAGTTCATTAAGTAAAGTAACAATGTATTTAGAGAGATTGTATGTTGGGCTATTATAAGAAACAATTGGTCGGATAGGTCTCCCAAAAATTCACAAAGAGGGCTGTCCTATCCGACCAATTGTTTCTTCTTATAATAACCCAACATACAATCTCTCCCTCGCCATAATTGATATTAACGTAACGTTAATTGGTCACTCGTAACTTGTAGATTTCAGATGGGATATTTCTTAGAATTATTTAGTATTATTTAGGGTTTTTGTGGAATCTGAACAAACATTATATAAGTGTGTAACGGTGCCTATTTTTGTGAAATAGTGTGAATTGGTGAATTTTTTTAAGAAAGAAGTTGGTATACCAAGGTAAAGTGTGTTAAATTTTTATTAGTTGCAGTTAATAACTAATAGTTACAGTGGTTTGGTAAAAAGTTAAACTAATATTTGCAGTGGATAGAAAAATAATTTACATTTTTGCACATTGCAAATTGTTGTGTTTTGTGTTTGTTTCATTTGAAGTGCATTTATCCATTTTCTTATTGAAGTGTGTCTTTTTATTTTATATTCTGTGTAATTAGTACTTTTTACAATTTTTGGTATTTTCCACATTTTTCTGTTTTCATTAGCATTCACAATTTAATTAACTTAGTTGTTTTCATTACTTAATCGTTGCACATTTAATTGAATTTAACACTTGTGAATTAATTTGCATTTACTTAGAATTCTTTTCAAGTTTTATTGTTGTTTAGCACTTGTGAATTAATTTCCAAACTTCAGTTATTACCTAACACATTTGAATTTTGATTGAATTAATTTTCTTGAATTTTGTGATAAATTAATTTTAATTTAATTTTACTTTTTTTCAAGTAACAGTAATTATCCCTGATATTGTGAATTTCACTTATAATTTTGAGTTTAATAATAAATTTTTGTATTTTAAATTTTTATAAGTATTTTATTTCTTACCAGTATACATGCATATAATTAGGATTTGCTTAGGTAGAAACATAGAGTGGTAATTGAGCTGTTTTCCTTCAATTTACTTGAAGTGACTTAGAACCAGGGAAGTACTTAGACTTGTGAAATCAGGGAAATACTTAGACTTTTAAAGTTGTTGATGGAGTGATGCCCTTTGATCAATTTAATTACTTACAAGATTACCTCACACCTGTTTTGATGAACTTAGTCTGATTTTCTGCAATACTGGTAAGTTGTTGAAGGGATCAGTGTTGCCTTTAGAGTATTCAGTCGTTTATAAGTAGTACCTGTGATGAGGGTTCAGGTGTCTGGCTGTTGTGAGGTAACAATTAATGAATGGTAAGTGTAGTAACCAGATACTTGGCACTTCGTCACAGTATATTATATATATGTATAATAATATATTAAATATATATCTATATATATAATATATATATATATATATAATATATACAGAAGGCCAGGTACTATGTCGTACCTCTAGGTAAATGGGGATACAATCCACAATGAAGTAAAATCCTCTTGTAGTTTAAAAATATATATTTCTTGTACAGGATTAAAGCTTTCGACCATCAACTGTGGTCTTGTTCACTAAAATGTGATATGTCACCTCAAGGAACTAACAAGTAAGAGCACAAACATTTGAAAAAACAACGGTTAGGTAACTAGCTAGTTTATATTATGAATGATCAGGCGGTTGAGCCCTCGTTCTTTCCAGAATTCGTCTTGATCTTCGTGGGGGAATGTTTCTATTGTCAACTGCTTGTTCTCTGCTGGTTGGTTGGTTTGTTGGAGAAATGACCTGTTTACTCCAATCAGGCCATTTCTCCAACAAACCACCCAACCAGCAGAGAACAAGCAGTTGACAATAGAAACATTCCCCCACGAAGATCAAGACGAATTCTGGAAAGAACGAGGGCTCAACCGCCTGATAATTTATAATATAAACTAGCTTGTTACCTAACCGTTGTTTTTTCAAATGTTTGTGCTCTTACTTGTTAGTTCCTTGAGGTGACATATCACATTTTGGTGAACAAGACCACAGTTGATGGTCGAAAGCTTTAATCCTGTACAAGAAATATATATTTTAAACTACAAGAGGATTTTACTTCATTGTGGATTGTATCCCTCATATATATATATATATATATATATATATATATATATATATATATATATATATATATATATATATGTGTGTGTGTGGGTGTGTTGGTGGGTGTGTGGTTGTGTGTGTGTGCGTGTGTGTGTGTGTGTGTGTGATGTGTGTGTGTGTGTGTGTGTGTGTGTGTGTGTGTGTGTGTGTGTGTGACTAATGGGCTATTTTCTAGGTCGTAACAATTACGTAAGATTAAACTATTTAATAAAAATATTTTTTACGTTATGACGTCTGGAGATTAAGTCTGTCCAGCATCTAGCGTTTTCAAAAATTATATGATAAAAATGTCACTTTCACCATCTTCCTCCACTATTTCAGTTCTCTGCCTAGTCCTACTGGCCTTATCTGCGTCAACATCAAGTCTGGCAAACAACGTGATATGTAATATGACACCTCTTAATGTGAACGAAAGAACGAGGAATATAAAAGCCAACACAATGAACCTGAGCTTTGAATCATCCCACTAGGATACCTCAAGATACGTAATTTATGCTGTAACGCGCAGGGTACATATTTCATTATATTGCTTCTGTTGTGGAGCAATGAATTACGGCTAACGGCTCCCAGTCACGTCGCTAAGAGGGAAGAAGATGAAGCTGCGAGAATGTAAACAAAAGGAAGTAAGTACGACTGCGCAGCGCCTCTGTTACGTAATAGACATAGTAATCGGCTGCGGCAAGTAAAGTATAAATAGTTCGGCGGTTTCTTATATAGATTTAGTGTGATTGCCAACCAGCATCATGTCAGGTACGTACAAAAAGTAAGGTATTACTTCCTATCGGAAGAATGTAAGCAAAGACAACTGTAGAATGCAACGTTACCTAATACCTAGTAGGTACCTATAGGTATACCAATTAGGTAGGTATTAAATTTGGTTTTAAACAGCGTCGCATTTTTGGACAGAAAAATGTCAAGTTTTCTGAATTTTAGTGTGTGATTTGGACTTTTCTTATGTTCGTTTCGTTCGCTAATGACCCAATGAACGTCACCAAACGTACTTATCCAAGGGTACCATGTCTTTACTCCAGTGCATGACAGTTTGAAAATAGGGTAAACAACCGCGGACGATCCATCGTCATCGCGCTAGCCAGACCTTATTCACTCGATTTTTAATTGGTGAAACGAGAATACAATTACAACTTTAAACATACCATTCCAAAGATTGAAGTTTCGTCAACATAATGTAATACCTAAATGAAAGCCCCATCCGAACTAAAATAAGCATGTGAGCTCTTCGTAAAATATGTTTTCAAGGCAGTTTTGAAATCCAATATGGTAGCAATCGTGTGCCTAGCTGGTCTAACCACAGACAATCCACCATCTTTTCCAGCCTTTCCAGCACTCATTTGAACAATATTAGCGTATAGTATATGTAACGTTTATTGATCTTACTCAAGATTGCAGTTGTAATCAGCACAATAAAACATTTTGTTGCCTATATTAGTGAAAGTATGAAACGTTTTATTCCCAGGGTCATAGTTTGAACTGAATTAATTTTTACCTTGTAATTGGTAGTTTTATCCTTACTGCCATCACAACTGAAACTCCACAGTGCTTATTTGATTGTAATTATACACATATTGGTCTTAATTCACTCCAAATTGCACTTGAACCACGTTGCTGTTCCTGGGTCCTAAGCATTCACTCCACAAACACAGTTACAACAGCAGACGACTTTACTGTTTATGAGGTGCAAAGCTTTATTCCCTTAATTGTTTACTTTACTCATTATTTAGTTTAACTTTACTTCAAAATGTTAATTTAATTCATGTCTATTATCCCCTTTTTGCAACCAAATTAACCCCGAAAAATTACAAATATTTCTGATGTACTTACGAGCAGACGACGCGATGAAAAATGACTCGTTGTTGCCAATCTAGTGGAGCTTCACACATACGCTGATGCATTTACCAACTGTTTTCATGAATTCTAGTTGTCATAGTAATGCAGTAATGATAAAATTGCTGTTATATGTATATATACTACAAATAAATACGCTAATTTCACATATTTCCCTGGTTTTGTGTAAGTCTTATACCCAGTTTAGAGGGTAAACACATACCAATTGACAACACTGATAAACAATTGAAGAGTGCAAAACGCTGCAAAGAATACTGTAGTTCCCTTGGATAAGTTGTGGTCGGAAGTCATGTTTACGATTGTTGTGATGAAAGGGCCCCAAAATCTATGAGTACAAGTGGTGTGCGGATTTAGCACAGGAAATGGGAAGTTTGTTGACACAAGCGATTCCGCAAACATCGAGATGGCGTCAATCTTCTAAACTTTTTTAATTGTAAGTAAAATTTTCGAAAGTGTCATGGGGGTAGTGTGCACTGCGTTGGCCACACTTTTCATTACTCTCTGTTTAAATCTTGAAATATGGCCCTAATTTCTAACTTTGGAGTAAATACTTATTTTTGAAACTTTGAAAGGAGAGTAGAGGTCTTGAGCTCCTGCTATCACTACCAACAACTCATGACTGATGACCATCTCTGGTGTCAGGACGTGTTAAAGTACTTTTTTGGAGGGTGACCAAAAACACGGTAGTTTGTGAGTTGGCCAGTCTAGTCGGTTGTTTACCCTATACAGGCAATGTGATTTGAGAAATTTACTGAGATAATGGGAAATTTGCTTTCATCCCTGATAGGCTGGTACTAAACACTGCAACCCCTCAGTGATGAACGTATAAACATAAAAGACAGTGAATTTCTCATAGTATGTTCTCACCTGTACCATATCATGTATAACATTTCTACATTGTTTAGTAAAAAAATTATATAAATATACTAGTCGACCCCTGCTGTTAGCGGACTCACCTATTTGCAGTGTTTTTCACTGAGAAATATTCGCAGATTACTGTATTTTCATATGATTTTCTTGACTAAATGCACTCTTTGTGATAAAACTATTAGAAAACTCCAGTATAAGCATTTTTAGGCTGTTCTAATTATTTTTAAAGGAGTTTTAAGTATTTGCTGACTTTAGCTATTAGCAGTGGGTTTGGTACACATTCCCCGCGAATACAGTGGGTCTATTGTAGACAATTTCTTTGTGCAGCTATTTCCTTTACATTTACTATCAGTGAGATTAAGTTCCTTAGTTCCTTGTATTTCACTTATAGTATTGTCTTTTCCCCCACCTGAAAACCCCGCTTTGGTTAGTAATTGAGAATACCCCTGAAAACCATAATCATTTTTATTTATCATCATTATAGTTTAAAGGGAGTTGAATAAAGCAAAGGACAAAGAGGAGATTTGTGTTAACTCTCTCTGTCTGGATGGAAATACACAAGAAAGCAATACAGTATATTCAAAGTGTAAATACAATTTAGCCCTGTGTTAACACACCTCAAATTAGGGTAGACTCATAACGGTGAGTTTATTCATCCATTTGTCACGGTCTTTAAACAAAACATAAGCATTGTCGGTTCAAGATGTTTTTTTCTAATGCTGTTGTGGAATTACAGTACTGTAATATGCATGGCATTATGTTCCCGTCATTCAAGACATGAGTACAATGGCTGGTTATATTTAAGATATGAGTACATCTCTTATGTAATGATCTCATTCTCTTCAATGATAATTGATGGCTCTGAAGGGCCATCATTTATTTAACAGAGTAAGAATGTCAAGTATTGTTTTATTTAACTTACACCCTCCATTCCCCTTTTAAGGATATAAAACTGCAATTACTTAGTGACAGTAGTCTTGTCACATATTTTATGACCACTGTTTCATAATGGAGATGAATTCCAAAACCCTTAGTCCACCTTTGATGCCAGGTTTGTAATGAGTGGCTAACGTTAACGAATCCCCTCATTTATTTGTGCTTTTCTCACTGTAAGTGTTACAAAATTTGTTATTGTAAGCTGTGAATCCTATAAGACATCCAATTCGAAAACAAAATGTAATAATGATGTAATACAGCTTTTAACTTACTCTTAAACACTCAAAAAAATATATTCCCATCTAGGGTCATATAACTCTCCATGATTTATTTTTTTCTCACTAATGGCCACAAAAGTGGTCACTTTTTGTTCACATCCATGTCACAATACTATTTAAAAGATATCATAAAATTAAACACAGCACTATTATCTGCAACTCAAATAACATTTAATGCTTATAACCTGTAGGTTTCGTAGGAGCTGATTAATTTTATCAACTTTAACTTGTCTTTTTTACATTAATTTATGAGCTGATTAATTTTATCAACTTTAGCTAGTCTTATTTACATTAATTTATGATCTCCTTATTACGTATACCATATTTATAGTACCATGACACCATCCAACTTAACATTATATCAACCTAACAGACAGCTTGGGTGTCTGCTTGAGAATGATTTTCACTGAGAATATTATCATGCTTCACATAATCTGTATGTGTTTAGCCACAGATTTCACAGACACTGTATTTTAACCTCAGATAGCTTTCCTTCAATTTTAAATCTAATTCATAAACAGAATTCTTGTTGAGTCCTGTAAATAAATCCATGAGTCAATCCCAAGGCAACAAACTTCAAATGTATAAGTGAGTGTAGGATTATACTAGTGAATATATTTTGTTCTAAATGTACTGTATTCAGTATATCTGGATTTTTTTGCAGAGTTTTCTACAAAAAAATTGTATCTTCTGTAATTTATGCTTTATACTGAATTATAAATGTAGCTTATGTTGTAAGGTATTTCTATTGAGGCAGGGAAGCCTCCTACTGAGAATTATCATGTGTAAATGCCACATCTCTGTTTGCTAATCAGTCTATGAAGGTCGCTGCATTAGATTACATTCACTGAGAATATGTCTGATATAATGATGAACAGTAAATAAAAATTTCAAGAACTGAAAGATTTCTGCCATACCATATTTTGTTCTAAAGATATTTCTAATCGCTTTAGATGAATTTCAGATAAAAAATAAACTAATTTTTTGAAAACCTTACATTTTTCAAGTGTGCTGTTAAAGTTAATCCTCTTCAATGCATAAAAAAATTTCTAATTTCCTTAGGCTTTTGTTCACTTTGTGTCCAGTATGTTAAGAGATAGTTCAAGTTTGTAAGTTCATCCTTATCCAGCATATATTGAAAAAATACATATAAAAGAAGGTAAGCAATCCAGTTGAGATGGATGAAGTTATCAATTTACATTCATACTAATACTCTGCTAGATTCTTCTTTGTGATAGATTGTTAATTTTTTTTTATTGGGCCCTCTTCAAACTTTATTTTTCCATGGATAATAATCTAGGTATGCCCTAGATTATTATATGTACTTTTGTAAACATCATGAATATGCAAAACTTTCAAAAAGTAAGGAGAATTAAGATCATTAGAAGGTTACATAATCACAGTAGTTAAGGTTACATAATCACAGTAGTTAAGGTTACATAATTACAGTAAGGTTACATAATTACAGTAGTTAAAAAATGAATGAACAAACACTTTTGTCCTTATCAACCACATATCTACACAGCATTTTTCTTTGGGTAGCAACTGACGGTTTCCCTTTTAATCTAAAATTACTCTTTGGAAAAGGCAGTCATCTTCTGTAACAGATTTAGGTTCATGCAAACTTTATTTAGGATGGTAACTGCATGAAAGTTGATATACTAAATAAAATGCATGGATGGATAGGTGAATAGTGTGCACAGTTGAGAAATATTCTAAAGAATTTATAGTGAATGGTTTCTCCCCCAAGAGATGAGGGTTATCTCATTAAAGCCCTCCCGTTTTGACTGATCAGTAAACACTAAGTTCTCTCTCTCTCTCTCTCTCTCTCTCTCTCTCTCTCTCTCTCTCTCTCTCTCTCTCTCTCTCTCTCTCTCTCTCTCTCCAACCTAGCTCTTAAATGCATGGTAATGAAATGTCAGCAAAAGAAATAATTAAGCAAGGTTCTAATTTATTTTAATCATTTGACAACATTTTACCAGAAGATCATTGCCACTCCCTTTGATGTTTCAATGCTACTTCAAACACAGAAGACTAAAACCCTTATTTTCAAGAACTTATTGATGATAAGATAAATGCTGAGGTTAAGGAAGATAAATACACTTCATAGTCTTTGTGGGAGATATCTTTTTTTTCCTTTTTTTTAGTGGTGACGTCATCTCCTGAGTAAACCCAAGAAACTATAAAAGGGCTCTTCAGTGAGATCAAAAGCATAGACACATAAAAACATTTGCATTTCTGGCAAGCTCATAGATCGGTGAGTCCGTGAAATATTTGTATGTTTCGTCTGAATCATAATTTTGTGGCCTAGATGTGTGCTTAAACTTCATAAATCTGTTTTGATATGTTTGTAAGTGGAATCCTCATTTATCATTACATAGAACTGATGGTTTTAACAAGTCATTGTAAGAATGTAATGAAAGTTAGCTTTTATTTAAGTGGCTTACCAAGCTGTGTAGGCGACAGAGACTTCCCCATTTCCGGAACCACCAGTTACAACACAACAGAGATCTCCAATTTGTTTTCTGCCAGCTCCCAACTAACATGAGTGGTTGTGATGCAAATTTTTCATTATTTTTGTGATATTTTGAGATCTGTTTGCTGAAGTATTAAGTTTTGTGTGGCTTTGTTTTCTATTTTAGTTTGCTTTGGTTAACTCAACCCTTTAACGCCGAAGGGGTATAATAAAAATTGTCTCCCGTATGCCGAGGGGGTCTCAGAAGGAGCGCCGAAGCGGAAAAAATATTTTTTTCAAAAAATCTCAGCACGCTTAGTTTTCAAGATTAAGAGTTCATTTTTGGCTCCTTTTTGTATCATTGCCTGAAGTTTAGTATGCAACCATCAGAAATGAAAAAAATGTCATTATCATATATAAATAATGCGATATATGATAGCGCAAAAACAAAATTTCATATATAATTGTATTCAAATCACGCTGTGAGCAAAACGGTTAAAGCTAACAAGTTAATTTTTTTTTGTATTGTACAATAAATTGCAATCAATTTGGTATATAATACATTGTAAAACAATCAAAGCAACACAGAGAAAATATTATCACCAAATGATGCATGAATTCGTAAGGCGCGGACGTAAAAAAATGGTTTTTTTTTTAAATTCACCATAAATCTAAATATTGTTCTAGAGACTTCCAATTTATTTCAAAATGAAGATAAATGACTGAATATTACTATACTGTAAGAGTTTTAGCTTACAATTGCAGTTTTCAACCATTTCGGACAAGTTAAAGTTGACCAAATGTCGAATTTTCTTATATTTTTTTTATATGCAAATAATTTCAAAAATGAGAAAAGCTACAACATTCAATTATTTTTTGTTGTATTCTACATGAAATTGTGCACATTTTCATATATAAACCTCTATGAAACGCCTAATATGAAATGGAGCAAATATTACGAGAATGGTATGTACGCATTTCGGAGATTTGCGGCGGAGAATCGGCGCGGGGAGGGAAGGAAAGTTTTTTTTTTTAAATTCACCATAAATCTAAATATTTTGCTAGAGACTTCAAATTTGTTTCAAAATGAAGATAAATGACTGAATATTACTAGACTGTAAGAGTTTTAGCTTAAAATTGCGTCACTCAACCATTTCGGTAGTCAAAGTTGACCAAACGTGGTTTTTTTCTATTTATCGTGATTTATATGCAAATATTTCGAAAATGAGAAAAGCTACAACCTTCAATTATTTTTGTTGTATTCTACATGAAATTGCGCACATTTTCATACATAAAACAATGTAACGGCTAATTTAAAATGGTGCAAACATTACGACAATCAGACGAAAAAATTTCTGATTTATTTCGGAAGAGTTACCGCGCGGTCGTAAGGAAAATTTTTTTTTTTTTATATAAATTCACCATAAATCGCAATATTGTGCTAGTGACTTCCAATTTGTTGCAAAATGAAGGTAAATGATTGAATATTACTAGATTATAAGAGTTTTAGCTTACAATTGCGTTTTTCGACCATTTCGGTAGAGTCAAAGTTGACCAAAGGTTGAAATTTTGGCACTTAAAGTTATTTATATGAAAATATTTCAAAACTGATAAAAGCTACAACCATGGGTTGTTTTTAGTTGTATTGTGCATGAAATTTCGCACATTTCCATATATAAAACTTTATATAACGGCTAACTTAAAATGGTGCAAACATTACAACAATTGCACAAAAAAATTTATGATTTTTTCAGGAGAGTTACCACGTGGACGTAAGGAAATTTTTTTTTTCATAAATTCACCATAAATCGAAATACATATTGTGCTAGAGACTTCCAATTTGTTGCAAATGAAGGTAAATGATTGAATATAACTAGAATGTAAGAGTTTTAGCTTACAATTGCGTTTTTCGACCATTTCGCTAGTCAAAGTTGACCGAAGGTTGAAATTTTGGCACTTATCGTTATTTATATGAAAATATTTCAAAACTGATAAAAGCTACAATCATGAGTATTTTTTTTGTATTCTACATGAAATTGCGCACATTTTCATATATAATACTTCATGTAACGGCTAATTTAAAATGGTGCAAAAATTATGTTCAAAGTGACAAAATAACTTCTTAGATGTGTCACTGATACTTTTTAGTGCGATAAGAAAGAAATTCGCGCTTGCGCGCCTGCGTAACGATTGTAAACAAAACAGCGCCTTGATCCGTGAGCTCCCAGCGTCCCCCAAGGCGCGTGATTCAAAAGTTTTCGCCTGGTAGGCCAATAAGTATTTTTCCGCCTATTTAAAAAAAAAAAAAAAAATTTTATTGACGTACCATACGTCCAATCTGCACCCGACAGACAATTTATGTCGACATTTAATACGTCCAATCGGCATTAAAGGGTTAATATGCAATTTTGTCATCAATATGTTAGACTCTAGTTTCTCTGGTTTTCAGTATTGTACCAAAGGGTGTAGAACTAGGCTATTTAAGATTAATTATGATTCGCAATCTTAAGTGCATGAAATGTAGGGGGCAGGAATTCAATAGGGAGCTTATATGCCCTGAATGTTAGGGGTTTCATGACCAGCAATGGAAAGTATTATGTGTATATGTGTGTGTGTGAAGGAGGGAAGGAACCACACTTCATGAAGACACTGCTTATTTTTTCTACACATCATTTAAAAATGAAAGTTAACTACTAAATTTCACCTACATTTACAAGTATTAAATAAAGCCTACAGCTCACAATCTGCCAGTTGAATAGCCCTGTTACATTGGCTACTCTGCCTGAAAAATTTTTCTGCCCAATTCTTGGGGGCACTTCACCACCTCCAGCCCCCCTTGCTCATTTACTCCCTTGGGTGCCTTTTATATATTTATTTTCTGCATGTTTAAAAAGTGGAAAGTGTTGATGCTTCAGTATGCTTTTAAGTGCGTAATATACATATCTTTAAAAAGTACTCTTGTTAGGTCAAGATGTGAATCTTGACACTGTACCTTCCTAGGGTATGAAGTGTTAAAATTATTCTTTTATTTTTAGGCTTTCATGTGAAATAACTTTTTAGAGGCCCACTGGTGAATTAATTTTTGTAAGACCCACTGGTAAGTTCACTTTTCTTATGCCTACCAGTGAATTTTTCCCAGCCCTATCTGTGAATATCCTTGGTTCTGCAAGAAAATTAACTGTTGATTAGAAGTTTATACAGTTGTAGAAATCTTTATCTGCAGTACTTATGGGTATTTTGTGCTTTTGTTTTTACAGTCTGAAGAGAGCAGTGATTGTTATTTTCTCATAAACATCAATCTAATATGAGTTTGATTTCCATTGCAGAGAAAATGATCCCGTTAACGGTGAGAGAAGCCAGACTGTCAGACTGCAAGATCCTGGAATTGTTGATGCGAGAATCTATAAAAGAACAAAAAATAACCGACGTAAGAGGACTGTCATGCCAAGGCAAGTATAGAAAACAGTAACATTGAACAGTTTAAACTTTTACCTCTCTTGTTTTGCTGGCTTTCAAGTTATGAAAACTCCTTTCATAACATCTACCTCTTTCTAAGCCCATTTATCTAATTAAAAGTTTTTCAGTTACAGGCAGCCCTCGGGTTAACCGTGGTATCAGTTAACGGCTATCCGGTTTTACATCGCTTGTCTAGCGACGCTGTTAACTGGAGTTTCGGTGCCAATCTCTGGTTAGCAGCGCCAATATCTAGTTAACAGCAGTGCCAATCTCTGGTTAACGGCACTAATATTTGGTTAGCAGTGTCGTTAAGCAGGTTTTTAGTGCTGTTATCGCAGATTTTCATTTAGCAGCATCGGCTGGGGACGGAACTCCCACTGTTAACCGAGGGCTGCCTGTACTGTGATTTGTATGTTTCTTGGTATTTTCATAATGAGAATTTCAGTGAAGTTTTATCCCCTTTTTTTTTTAATGATTATGTATATTTAAATGGTAATTTATGTCAGTTAGATACTGAACCAAATAGATAAGCTAACAATGGCAAGAAAATAGGAATATTTATTTATACAGT